>NC_142934.1:71038035-71068035 GCF_046866305.1 Octopus bimaculoides | reverse complement strand
GACAAAGAATGTTTATGAGCGGAAAGTAATGATACTGGTAATAATGAGGCTCATGTCCACAAACGGTTGTGGACCATGTATTAGAGGTAGTATCAACAGGGGAAAGTACACAATTTGTATGGGAGTGGAGTTAAGAAAATTGGTTGTAGATATCATTCAGTAACCAGGTAAGTCGTAATCAAGCAGAATTATGATAAAAAACGTTGCAGTCGCTATCATTCAGTATTTTAGTGTCAACCAATGTTTCCTTCCATTTTCTAAGCTCATGCTACTGGAAATGATTGAATTTTTGGTTACACGTTCCTCTGTTGCCTTTAGGTCTATGTTATGGTGTGTATGGATAATTTAATTCGAATCCATATATATATATAGATATGTTTTTAGGTTCTTATTTTTCAAATGGTTATAATGTAGTGCTCATACTCTGGGGTCAGGCTTGCTTTCCATTTTTCTGGGCTGGAGAAAAGAATTAGATGTGAAATAGCAGTCTTGGTCAAATCAAGTATATATTCTCTACCGAATTTATGATCTTCAGCAACATCTTCACAATACGATTGATGTTAAGTAAAAATTGTGTGTGTGTGTGTGTGTGTGTGTGTGTGTGCGTGCGTGCGTGCGCGCGCATGTGTGTGTGTGTGTTTGTGCTTGTGTGTGTAAGTTTGCATTTGTATATTTGCGTTGCGGGTATCTATGAATACATATAGGTTTATATCATTCGAAATACTTCACGATGTTTCGTATGCGGATATTCTTTATTTCTTTCTACGTATGTACGTCAGTCTCTACATGCCGATAAGTGCATGAATTTCTATCCATGAATACGTATGTATTACCATTTCACATGTGTGTGCAGCAAACATTATACGTCAGACGTTTCAAATATTAGCGAACAATGCCTCAATAAGGAATTATGCCCGATTATTTAGCAGCGTGCCATCGACGTCGTTTGCAGAACTGAATGAAATCCCCTCCGCTGTTTCAGAGGTGGGCTTCCAAAGAAGAAAAAAATGGCACTGAGAATAGTAAGGGAATGTAATATAGTTATTCAAATCAGAATATACAAGCTTTCAAATCAATAACTGGTGTTGTTGGCACTGCCATAATAGTTAGATTGGAACACTAAATCGATCTGCAGTCTGGTGTCACATGGAGACGCCTCAAACAAAATGAAAGAGGGTGGAAGAAGAAGACTGTAATGGTGATGTTGATGATGAAGAGGATGATGATTATAATGATGCTGATGATGATGATGATGGTGATGATGATGATGATGATGATGGATAAAAGAGAAACAAAGATAGCTTCCAAATATGTCTTATGATATTACTAATGGATACACATAAACATCTAATTCCTTCAATTCTGCCATTTACACAAAATTCACTCGGGCTTTCGTATATAATTTTCAGTTTCTTCCACTTTCCGACATTGCTTCATGATATTCCTCCGTATGAATAACGAACATACATATATATATATATATATATATATATATATATATATATATATATATATATATATATATATATATGTGCGGGTGTGTACATACTTTTATGCTTAGAATATGTGTGTGCGTGTGTGTGTGTGTGTGTGTGTATGTGTGCTTGTGTATATGTATATGTGTGCTTGTGTGTGTGTGTGTGTGTGTGTGCTTGTGTGTGTTTGTGCGTGTGTGTGCACGCGTGTGAGCACAGAGACAGACGGGCCGACAAACAGATAGATAGAGAGACAGACTGATTGCAAAATCGTTTATCTATTGCTTTTTCTCTCGACATTGACCAGGTATATCATTTTCGCTTCTATTGTCTTGCTAAATCATTCTGCCTATGGTTAAATATATCTAATATGTTCACTTGTGCCGATAAATATATCGATACTCTCTTTCTCTCTTTCTTCTATTCTCTCTCTTCCCCTCTTTCTCTCTCTCCTCCCCTCTTTTTCTCTCTCCTTCCCTGTCTTTCTCTTCCCCATTCTCTCTTTCATACACACAAACACGCATAATACAAAAAACACAATGATAAAACGCACATATGTATTCATGTATATCGTTCTGCGCACATAGAAAGCGAAAAGAGTACAGAATGGCATATATTTTGCTTCACATGCTCACATATATACATACACTAGCACACCTATGTGTGAGTGTATAGTTTGTTATATAGTAGTGTTATTATATACACAGTACTTGGTAAGACTAAAGATAAAAGACAATGCTCCAATACTATATGTAGAATAAATACTTATATAGATTTATATTTTCAACATAGAATATTTCATAACTAAATTTTTCTTTTTATTTCTCTGATATTCCACATTCTCCGAAATACACTCATAAGCTCTGATTTAGAAAGGTATCCGTTACGTCAATCAGTCTCACCTGAGTAGTGTCCAAGTTCCCGAACATGAATATCTGTGTAACGGAATGTTTTAACTTGGATCTTTTTAGGATAGCCAAAATGTAGCGTTATCATTTAATTTATATAAGTGTATACATCAAACGCTAGTGTAATTATTGTTTGCATCAAGTGTGTGCATATATACGTTTGTGTGCATATGTATGTGTATGTTTATGTTTATGTAAGAATGTGTTTCAAATGTTACGTATAATTATATTTGACACTTTTATGAGTGTACAGTTTGTGAGATATAGAAATACAAAGTCATATCGTTATATATAAATTGTCATACAATGTGATACTTACGTGTATAAAAGCACACATATATTCAATACTTGAATAATGAAGAATACTTATTCCTATATATTTTTTCTATGAAACTATATTTTATTTCAATATTTACTATTTAATCCTCCCTACAGAAAGTATGTCACGTTTCATTTCTCCAAAGAATATACCTTTCACTATTCTGCTTAATAACTGGATGCGCGAAGATAAATATAATATATAGGCTTGGAACTAGAATCACTTTATGATTTTATAAATTTATTCGTTATGTGTACGCAAGCTTCCACATGTATATGTATGTATATGAAGTCTATGTATATGTGTGCGCGTGGGTATGTTTACCTCCGATATGAAACGAATTAAGCCGCGTGAAAATTTCATTTACCGCAATCGTGGATCAGGTAAAGAAGCAAAAATACGATATTAATTACACAAATGATAGTATTATTTCTTTATGATATTGATAACAACATCAGAAAGAAAATAAACTCCGAAAAGAACGTGAATACCATTAACAAGCGGAAGAAAGAAGGTGTAAAACAACAAGAAAATGAAAAGTAAAACAAAAAATATCAGCAACATATAAAAATATACACAATTCCACTATATAGATTTTTCAAGCGATTATTTGTGACTAGTTTAGCATTATAGTTCATATCGAATTGTCATCAAGATCGCAAACCCGTGCAATATAGCAGCTGTCTCATTCAACAAACCATTGATTGCCTAAATGAAAAGAAAAGAAAAACGTCTTTACACGCAAACATTACCTTTATTCTAAGGTGACTGACTGAAAATTTTGCGTGAGTCGGAGAAGGTTTTGTGTTTTGATTTGCATTATAAAATAGAACTGAACAGCATGTTTAACTAAAACAGGAATATTTTTTTAGAAAAAATTTCAACTTCACTGAAATAAATTTTGCTAAAAAGAAATTATCGCACGTGCGAATGTTGAAAGTATCGGGCACAAATTTGGTTACACTAGGGTAGGAAGCTAATGAAAGCCTTTTAGACGGGTGGCGGTGTACGTTAGTTCAATTAAGAGACAGCCGTCTTAAAACAACATTTCCTTTCCTTTTTTTTTTCTCTCCATCTCTCTATATTTTTCTCTTTGAATATATCTTCACTTGTATTTGATAACATGATAAACACATTAGTTTTCTATTGTACACAAATATATTTAGAAAGATTTTCACATGTTACCAATGAGGCAATACCATACTCAAGAGATCGTCTCGTTGCTTTAGATAAAGAAATTTAATAGCTATTGGGTGTATATATGTGTGCGCGTGAGATTTAACAGTTTGTACCTATATTTGAGTTTTTCGAACTCAAATATGGGTACAAACTGTTAAAACACATTTTTTGTTTATCTCTCGGACTTCCAAAAACAATTCTTTATAGTATTTGATAAGACGGAGACATCGAAACCAGTTATATTTTAAATCACTCATTGTAAAATATGTCACAGAAGACCGAAGACCCCAGTGAGGATCGAACTCACAACCCTTGGTTTTCAAGGGCAGTGCTCTAACCACTGAGCTATGGAGGCAACTAAAATACTGAGCATTCTCTAAAATATACTTCTGTACTTTTTCCAACTTTATGTACTTAAACTATAATGTTTAATTTGCATGGTCTCTTAACCCCTTTTCAACTATATATATGTATGTGTGCGCGCGCGTGAGTGTGTGTGTGAGCGTGTGTACTCGTGTGTAGTATCAAGAAATGGTTGAATGACCCGGTCCGAGTTGAAAGCTTATACGTCCGTCTGTCCCGATTCTGTCGGATACACTTCCCACTTCTTGTACGGGGTGCCACTCTGTTGCGGGATTACTGGAATGACTTGTAAGAAACTGTTTTTCATGAAGAACACAATACATCACCCAGTTCAATAATGGCATCAATTAAAAGATCATGAATGCAATACTTTGTATACAATAAACCAATTCCAAATATTTCTAGAGTTGTAAGTGCCAGTGAATTCAACAGCAATGTTTGGTTAGCACTTCATTTTATGAAATCCCACAGGACGAAAGGTAAATCTGAAGCCAGTGGAATTTGGACTCAGAATGTAAACAATACCAATATTTTTTGCTGAAGTTCTCTTACTAATAACGTCATTATATATATATATATACACCTGTATTTAGCTTTAATTTTAAAATAACTGAACAACATGAGGTCGAACTATTCCTTTTCTGTAACAAATGTTCCAAACATAAGAAAACTAATTGCTTTTGTATGACTTTGAGTGATTGATTATAACGAAGAAAGAGAGATATTCCTATTTTCGGGTATACTAGATTTAAAGAGCCTGGGGAAAAAAAACACAGTGGTTTATATCTTCCGACGAGGGAACTTCTACCTGGTCACCCTGATTATAAGAAATAACTGCTAAATCCCTTATACACAATATATCACAATTTCTGTAATGTCTTAAAGTTATTTTATGCAGAACCATATCCCTTTTCAGTGGCTCAGAGATACATGAAACTGTAGATATTAGTCTCAGACCGGAGATGTAGCTCGAATGCGAACAACATAAGGGTCATCACCAACAATATCCAAAGAAGAGATTATTTGTATTCAATCAAACTATAAGCTTAGTCTGATAAAGGGAATATTATATGGAGGAGTCCTACATTCATGTCTGCGAAAACAAAAATAGAAAAAAAAGGACAGTTAAGACAGGAATGCCTTTGATCGTAGGTCTGATTGATCAGAGTTGGGAGTAAATAATAACAACTGTGTTGATTCTTTCTCTAAATGATTCTCTTGTCATTATAGGAAATTATATACAGTTGTGCCCGTTTTCTCAGCTATTTCCATCTGATTCACTTTGGCTTGAGCCCAAGATATGCAAGCGTATTGCATCAACCCACAGATGCATGATTAGGTATTTGGATAGAATATTTGGATATGTTTCCAAAGAGTTTGTTTTCGTACAAACGGCATCTTTAATTTGTACCGATATGTTGGGAAATTTCATTGGTTCCATTTAGTTGAGTGTTTGTTAGTTTTTACTATTTTCTGTAATTACCTGCTTTTGTGTAAATTTAAATTCTGTTTGAAGTGCCAGCCAGTATTCGTGTTTTCATTACTTCGAATATCTATACGCTTTATTTCGTTATGATTATATTAATATGCGAATACGTACTCCCATTTCTCTAACATATTTCTGTAGAGAAATGTGTATACTGAGACGTAGACATTATGAGAGGGGGAATAGTTTAAGCCACAATAACAATTGTCACGACGAAAGTAGAACGATATTTACGATGGCAATCACAGCGATGATGGCGATAATATTGTGTGGTGGATCCGATAATATTGGAAATAAACATTAGAAAATCATGAATCCTAAAATGGATGACATGCCGGTGACACTTTCATAGCCGAGTCTTTAGTCACATGACTGCAGTGTCAGAAAGATGATAGAATCCAGCGTTGATATAATAACGGTTTGGAGTAATTAAACCTCCTTTTCACAAAAGATTCTATTTGGTAAGGGTGAAAATAGTATCTTCCGTATGGTTAGAGATAAATAGGTGCCAATGTGTGTGAGTGTGCGAGTGTGTGCATGGTGTGTGTGCGCGCGCGGGGTGGGGATGCTAATATGAGTGCATGTAGGCGGTGCAGTGTTTGAATTGAAGAGAAAGAATATCTACATAAAGGAACCAATAAAAACTCAGCTGCAACGAAAAGCCTATTGTATATGTGTGTATAGTTTCAACGTTATTAAAAAGTTGATTACAAAAGGTTTACTTAAAGGATTTATCCATTGTCCATTGCTGCAACACACAAGATATTGTTACAATTCTCAATTTGCTTACGTGTTGATGGGTTGAGGACTTCGAACGGAAAAATATCGATTTCCTTGTTGTTAATGAACCAATTTACTACAGTGTCAAATTACTGCTGTCGTAATGTGACAATAAATGTTGGTTTTATATCATTTTATGAGTTCTGTCTATGAAACCAGACATGCTGATTACCAAAATGGGTACGGAATTCTGAGTAAAGAACGCGGGGTTCAAGGAAATGATGAAGAAATATGTATTCCTTTTAGCAACATGTATAGAAAACTTGACTAAATAACTAAATGAATTCACACTCTCATTAGTAACTAATCAAATTCTTCCAGCTTCCAACCGTGCAAACTGTAGTGATAATTCAAAAATTCTGTTACTTCTCTTATATTTCTGTATTGTTTAACCAGTAATTGCCTCGGCTTTAACCTCATTTACCTTATATCACATAATTGCCGGCATTTTTCAATATCTTTTATTTTTATCATTGATATATTTTATTATATGTTAATTTGAGATGGGTGGAAATTCCATATTATCGAAAAAATTAAATTTACGAGCGATTTTAATGAAAGGCACGTACAATATTAAAATTCTTTTTTAGCCAAAATAAAAAAAGGACACATTAATAGAACTTAGAGAAGGTCAACTAGGTACATATGTATGTAAGTATGGATGTAGCTGCACAAGTATGCATGTGTGTGCATTCATGTTAGCATATCACATCATATTATTGTATGTATGAATTTGCATGTTTTTGCGAATGCATGTGTATATATAACTGTGTGCATGTATGTCAATATGGGCTTCGATTTCTAATATATATGAAATAATGCACGAAAATTGTAGACATTCTACCCAAAAGCAAGCTAAAATGATCATATAGCTCACGAAAAGCAATTAAGCTCGAACATCCAGAAATTTGGGCGATAAACTTTTGAACTTCCTGTACAAGTCTGACAGGCTGTCAACTAATTGACTATCATCTTCATTCGACTTAAAAATTTAAAAAATTATGTTTGCTAAATTCACAACTAGAAGGTGGTGGGAAAATACGCTTTTTATCATAGACATTACGCTTTCATCTGATGTAATGAGAAATTTGTAAGCTGATGCACATATACTATTTATAAAAGAATGCGAGAGGCTAATCACGTTAAACCACGTTAAAAAAGTGAATCTAGCTGAAATGACTACAGTAAAACAATAGTTTCCAGTGAAATCTTGCATATATGTTTATGTACCGTGGTTAAGATAATACAATCTACTTGGTTTTTCATTAGACTGTAGAATCTGAAGTACTATTTGATGCGTGATTCGATATTTATCATAAACAATAAAATAATTACTTAATATAAAAAAAATGTTCTTGTGTATCAATGCGCTTGAACTGAATTGTATTTAAGCAGCTGTATATATTGAAGAAATTGGAAATTCAACTACATAAACTTTAGATTTTTAACGTTATGACAAATATAAGAGAAGTGGTGATATATTCCATGTAAGCTTCGGTTCTTTGTGGACATACATAGGCTTGCATATCTTTTATACAATTCATGGATATGATCAATTATTAATTAAATCATACATATTTTTAGTATCCAATCTAAATGACTTTTGGGGCCTTCGTTAGATTTGCAGACCTCATGGCGTACATGACATTGACAGGTATGCACAAATAGATAGGTAGAGTAGTTGGTGGAGGTTCGTTTTTCATGGGTCCGCAAATGAGATTTGAGCCCAGTACATACATGCATGCATGCATGCATACATACATACATACATGCATACATATACATACATACATACATACATGCATACATACATAATTACATATATGCATGCATACAAAAATACATACATACATACATATAATGTGTAGGCCTGATATTTTTCTCATATTTGTAAGCTTGAAAAGTACTGACCTAACACTCATCTGACAATAGTGATTCGGTGTCCGGTGTTCACAACGATAATTACTATTACATATTTGCAAATTTAGAAGCCACGACTAATTCTGAGCAATATATCACAGTTTTTTTTTATGAGATCCAATAGATTAACAATTCTTCCATGTCTGCATCATTCTTTTCGGTCTTTTATTTCATATTTCTCTTTATACATTTGATTTTGCCTTTTTCCCATATACGTATTTTGGGGTCTTCTGCGATCATTGTTACACGATAACTCTATTACCATCGGATCACCACCACCGACGTCACCATGACCACGACTACGACGACCCCAACCACAACCTCCACAACTACCACCGCAAAAACCACCACCAACACTGCCACCACCACTACCACCATCATCATCTATTATTTGTTGTTGAGGCAGCTGCAATAAGCGAAAAACACCAGTCTACATATTGCTTTACTCAACTGAACAAACATCCTGACAGACATTTTTTTTTCCTATCAGTTATGTCTTTATTCTCTAGATGTATGTCATTCTCTCCAAGTTTCTTTGGCATCTTCTTGTATTTCGGATTCAAATAACGAGTCAAAAGCTTCATAGAGCAGTAAATAAAACATGACTCAAACATGAATTAGCAAGTGGCAGAGAGAGAGAGAGAGGGGGGATGTGAAAAGGTGAGAAAGAGAAATAGAAATTAAGAAAAGTTAAGTTCTTTGCGCTTGTGATACATAGTTGAGTTTTATATGTGTCACAGAAGGAAAGAAGGTCAGAAAACGATGGCAAATGTAACTGCATGAGCTTATAGGCGATTGTAAAACGGAATATGTGTGAGAGACTTTACAATGAAAGAAAAAATTAGATGATAAAATGTAAGACGTTAGACCAGAATAAGTTGTGATATAGAAAGAGCTTGAGAAAGAAAACGAGAGGAGTGAATGTGTGTGTATGATACTATGTATGTGCGAATTTGTATGTGTGTGTGTGTGTGTGCGCGCCTGGTGCCTGCGTGTGTGTGTGTGTGTGTGTGTGTGTTTGTGTGTATGTGTGTGTGTATGTGTATGTGTGTGTTTATGTGTGTGTGTTTGTGTGTATGTGTGTGTGTATGTGTATGTGTGTGTGTGTGTGTGTGTGTGTGTGTGTGTGTGTGTGTGTGTGTGATAGAGAAAATTAGAAATGAGAGAATAAGTGAAAATGCATTTTATAAATAGCAGATAAAAGTGGCGGATGGAATGTGATGATAGAATAAGATTACGTTTAGATAAAATATATCCGAACAAAACTAAAATATATGTTTGAGCAAGTATTTTATTCAGTGAATGAATGAACGAAATGCGAAGAAGGGAATATTTGGATTTGTGGGTGTTACAGAATGTGTGTGTGCGTTTTATCTGTTAGTAAGAAAAGTTATTAAATAGAGAAAAGTTGAACAGGTAACGAAGTAGCTTCAATAATAAAATAATTGATAAAGTTGTTGTGTTATTAGTAATTTAAAACTGAAGCTAATTAGACAACAAATAAAAACGGAAGACAGAAAAAAGAATCAATGAGAGAAAATGAATGTGACAGAGTAGAATGAATTATAATTTTTCAATCAGAAAGGAAGCATTTATCAAAATATTAAGATGCTTTGATGACATTGATATTACGAAACGAAAAAAAAAGACAAAAGCTTGAGGATCGTGGAGGGACGTAAAAAAATACAACAATAAACGAAATATATTCTAACCGTACCCTTGTAGAGATTAGGGGTACGTCAAATATGGTAGAACAGAGAATGGTAACAATGCCACAATACTCAGAAATACTTTCATTATGCAGGTTCTATCTTTATGCTTCTTGATTAGATACATTTTGCACATGCTTTCATTCCATATTCGCATCAAATATACAAATATACCTCGAAATACATGGACGTTCGACTCGTAGAAATGACAGCCAGGCGGCGAGCTGGCAGAAGCGTTAGCATGCCGGGCGAAATGCTTAGCTGTATTTCGTCTGCCGCTATGTTCTGAGTTGAAATTCCGCCGAGGTCGACTTTGCCTTTCATCCTTTCGGGGTCGATTAAATAAGTACCAGTTACGCACTGGGGTCGATATAATTAACTTAATCCGTTTGTCTGTCCTTGTTTGTCCCCTCTGTGTGTAACTCCTTGTGGGCAGTAAAGAAATAAGAAATGACAGCCAAAAGAACTTCAAATCATATATTATCATTTTACCGACCTGATACTTCCTACCTAATACATGGTCTGCATCAAAGCTAGAAATCAATATTACTAGTTGTGCAGAACGCCAGAATAGAAGAATTTGTCGGACGGTAATGAACAATACACAATTAAGGCTCTTTAATTTGTGTTGAAATCCCATCAAAATCTACTTTGAATTTCATTCAACTGGATCGATAAACTCCACTCAAGTATTGGGGAGTGAGGTTCATAAAATTGAATATAGCACCCAACGAAAATAAGGCCCCTTGTACCTAAATTACTAATCAATGTTACTGGGGGTATTCGTTACCGTATATGATGGAAAGTTTTTAACCCGGAGTGGATAGGAAACCAGTTTTTCAGAAGATATCCTCATGTGTCTGCCATTTAAAGCTCTGATATTTACATTTACACATGTCAAAATTTTTACAATTATATTTACAAACACATTGCTTTCTCTTTTTACTGACTTTTTACGAATATTCTTTATTGCGTTCCAATCACATTCACACACATATGCAAGGAATCAAAAAACATTTACACAGGCACGCACATATAGGTTGTTGTATTGAAACATACGCACACACAGCTTCCTCTTCCTCATCCCCTCTCTATCTCTCTCTCTCTCTCTCTCTCTCTCTCTCTCTCTCTTTCTCTCTCTCTCTCTCTCTCTCTCTCTCTCTCTCCAACACCACCGCCTTTTCTCTGCTCATTTAAATATCTATTTCTTTCAAGCACGCACAAATCCACGTTTCCTTCATCAACAAACACAGATGCAATAAAGGGGCGCTTACGTATAGCAAACACATCATACGCATACACTCGTACATGCACACATACATACACAAGTGCATTATATCCCCCCGCTTCTTTGTTCCTCTCTTGCCCCATTGTGACCTTTGGCATTCACTCTCTACTTTTATAGTCTTCAAACACGCATAAATTCCTTTCCCCTAAACCTTTCGTTTTAAAATATCCCAACTTTCTCCTCCATTCTCATTCCCTACTCCTTCTCTCTCCCTCTCTCTCTCTCCCACATACACACGGACACACACTCATACACTCTCACTCAAACACACACACACACACACAACACACGGGCGCATACCACACGCTTCGATCAGCTCCAATATGTTCCTCTGTCTTTTTCGGGCTTTCTCTCAAATTCTCTTTTTCTCTTTATCTTTCTTTTTCTCCCCTGTGTGTGTGTATTAGTCTTCCTTTCTCCCGGTGTCGCTGTCTCTGTCGTTCTTTCCCTTTCACTCACACCTTGATCTCTCTCTCTCTCTCTCTCTCTAGATATATATATATCTATCTTTCTGTCTATTTATCTATCTATCTTTCTCTCTCTTTGTCTCTGTTACCGTTTCTCATTTTCCCTCGCGTCATGATTTCTACTTCTTTCTTTTTATCAATTCTCTCCACTTCTCAGTTTTCGTTTTCAACCGACTTTCCTTGTTCCTCTGTCTCCTTGTTTCTCTCCTCTCCTCTCCACCCTCGCCGGCTCATTAAAATATGTTTGCACTCATACTTCTCTACCAAAATGAGTTTTTCCCTCTCGATTTATGTCTAGCCAACACATGAATACATTAGTGTGCATGCTCTCTCTCTGTCTCTCACTCTCTCTCTCACTCTCTCTCTCTCTCACACACACACTCACACGCACATACACACACGCATATACATATTTACATATATATATATATATGTACACAAACACGCACAAACACACACACATACACGCACACTCACACACATATAAGACCACACATTCATACATATATGCACGGAGGAACAGAGAGAGAGAGAGAGAGAGAGAGAGAGAGAGAAAGGGAGAGAAAGGGAGAGACGGAGAGAATGAGAGACAGTGGGGGACACAAAAGCACACACACATCGCTTCAGATAGAATCCTTCTTGCTTTCACGATTTCTTTGTAGTTCTTCCACATTCTGCAACATATTAATTATCTTTTACGCATACACATACACATACACACACACACAGATATCCCTCTACCCCATTGTCTTTCTCTCTCTCTCTCTTTCTCTGTATACTCACCCTCTCCTTTCCTCCGTATATACTGTTACCCTCTGTGGCCCATCATTTACTATATCTGACTGCAACACCCTAACAACCTAACCCTTATCAGCCATGCTTTGCCATGCGGCACGCGCACCCATATCACTGCACATTCTCTTACAACCTCGTTTCTTTTAACTCTTTCTCTCCCCTCCCTCGCTCCGACTTTTTCTCGCCATCTCTCTCTCTCTCTCCCACTCCCTCTCTTTCTCTTTGTCCTGCTTCTTTTCTTACTTTCTATATCCATGCGTTATGTTACACACGCACACTTACACATACACTCGCGCACAAGCATAAAATCCTCAAATTTTACGAAATACATTGATGAACATATGCACACATTTTATTTTATTTTTCACTTTAAAATACTTTGTGTGTGTGTGTGTGTGTGTGTGTGTGTGTGTGTGTGTGTGTGTGTGTGTGTGTGTGTGTGTGTGTGTGTGTGTGTGTGTGTGTGTGCCTCAGAGTTGTCTTCTTTTCGGCTTTCAAATTCTCATATATTTTCCCCGATTCAATCAATTATAGTCGTTTATGAGATTTCTTTCAAGCAATAATATTAAGATGAAAAATAAATAAATAAATAAATGACAAGAAAATAATCACTTAATCCTAAACAAATATTCATGGTGTCCCATTTAAAAAGATATCAGGTCCTATGAAAAACAAAGTATGAAAATATTTTTGGCACTGTTCTGAGTTCGTGTGATTTTGAAATATACAGAAATTTACAACCTGAACATTAACAAGTGCAGAAATATGGGGGTTGTAGTAAGGTTATTCTGAAACTGGGCTTAAGATTTTTGTTTTACTTGTAGACAATTCTAGGTAAAATTTTGATAAAGAATATGGTCAATGGTATTTTTTGCCTACTATATCAAATAGTTGGCGTGTAAGACTTCTCGTTAGTACGTACGCAGCTCGTCACCGATCATGTTTCGTCTGTCCCTTTTACGTATTTGCAAACATGTCTTATATATTTACTTGTATTTTATTGTTATGAACTGTAGAATCACTTTATGAACAGCGTATTTCACCATCCATGAGTACGTCATCCAAACAGTTTTTTTTTTTTTTTTTACAGACGATAGTAAGTGATTTTATAGAATGAAGATTTTTGACTACTACTTTTAGGAGTTTTGTAGAATTTTTAGCATTAATTTTTAAAAACCCTGAAACAATGATCGCAGCTGAAACAATTTTGGCCATAGGTCTACTTTTGAACGTAAATAAGTACAAATCTTTCAGAACAAAAAGAAATTTCACTGCGTTAAAATTATGAATACAAATGTCTTTACTCTCAGTTGGATTTTCATTCTCATCGTATTGTTGAAACAATATATTTTATATCTACTTTCTCTTACCCACAACAGTTTTCTGTTTGAAATAAAACAAAACAAAACAATACTTGTGCATATTATCATAATTTATCTTTCATTCGAATAGTTTGGTTTTAAATTCTCAAAACAATAAATAATTTAGCATTTTTGATTGCTCGTCACTCCATCACATATCTCTGTCTATTTGTCTGTTAGTCTGTTAGCCTCTCTCTCTCTCATACACACACTCACTCTCACTCACTCTCTCTATCTCTCTCTCTCTCTCTCTCTCTCTCTCTCTCTCTCTCTCTCTCTCTCCATCTATCTGTCTAGCTTATCCTGTATCAGTTTCTCATTAATGTGTTATTAATCATTTTATTAGAACCAAATACTTGCATCAGTTTTCTTTAAAACTTCATGCAAGCAAATGTTTGGTGTATTGGTGAAACAGGATTTTAGCATCACCATAACTGGATCGATTGTGGCGTTCTACGATCGATTGTGGCGCTTTTTGTTGACAGAAGAACAAAAAACCACGTCTTCCTTGAGAACAGTCACTCACATAGATTCGACTGCTATTTCTAGCAGTAAGGATGATTTCTCCCATTGTCTCGAATGCCTTATTTGTGCGTATATTTAAGGCGGCGAGCTGGTACGACCATTTGCACCCTGGATTTAGAGTCATTTCGTCCGTCATTACGTTCTGAGATCAAATTCCGCTGAGGTCGACTTTGTCTTTCATTCTTTCTGGGTCTAAATAGCAAGTATCAATCAAGTTCTGAAAAGGATCTAATTGACTTCCCACGACTCAAAATCTTCTGACCCTGTGCCGAATTTTGGAACCATTTTTGTGTGTATATGTCTATGTGAATATTTGTTAAGGTTTATGGATTCATTAAAATACTACACTTGCTAACATATCGGAAATAAATACATACATAAAATGTTTACATAAATATAATCATCTGTATGGGTGTATATGACAATGTGTATATATGACAATATGAGCGTGCATGTGTGTATTTTTGTATATCTGTGACTTGTGTGTTGCGTGAAGTCACACAAATACAGATACAAAAGCTTTATTTTTTGAATTTGTATATTTAAAATATGCTTCGTAGATGGTTTTGCTTCGAAATGTTTTCCATTGGACCTAATTCCAGACTTGAGTTATTAGGTTTATTATATATGATGCATCCTTTTAAAACACTCTTATTTCTTTAGCAATATTTTCTATATGAAATGTGTGCAAGTATGTATAGATCTATGCCACTAGACGCATACGTATATACTCTTGAACAAATCGTTGGTAATGGAATCTTAAATATATATTTATCGACCGATTAAGAAGTCAGAAATAAAAAAAATATTTTCTTAAAAATACTTAGATTTTAATAGGACGTTGTAATCAACATTGGTAGAAATCGTAGCCAATTGTATTCTATTGTTCGAGAGTTTCTGAAATCGTCTATGCATTAAGCAAATACTTATATCGCACCTAGTGTGTTGGAAAGAGTATACTATTTTCACATTACAGAATTATGCGTAAAATGTTCAGAATAACGAATATCTGCTGCGGTTTTTGCATGTAATATGTCTTTAGAAAAACATTGACAAAGAGATCAAGAATATATTATTTTCAATGATTATGAATATCAGCTGAAGAGGTAGTTGGGGTCCTGTTTAACGGCAATAATTGGAGTAGATATTGGTTTACGTGTTGTTGTTAGTGGTGTGAGAATTGATCGTAGTAACATTAGTTGCGTTGCTAATAATGATTGTGGTAAATATAAGTAGCTGATTGAGATATAGTGTTTGTAGTTTATATTCACAGTACTGTTAATAGTTGTGTATGTGTCTTTGTAATAGGGTGTATATTTTCAGAGTGGTACACACAGGTGTAGTCATTATATAAAATAAGCAATATATATATCGATATATGCTTTATACCCCATATCTCTGCTGTGAGCCACTGTTTTAATAACGTTAGTTATAGTAATATTTGTGGGTTCGCTAATATTCGTGCTTATTTTGTCGATTTTTGCAACAGTTACAGTCAGGATTCTGTTACAGAAATTAGACAATTTGTAAATGCTGAGGACAGCAGGGAGAAGGATAGTCGTTATTGTGATAGTAATTACGTTACGTTTTAAAGAACACTTGTGGTAAAAGGGCACAGGCTCTGTGTAATTTCTAGTAGAAGCAGCTGTCGAGTATTGGTAGTTGTTGGAGTTATTGTGGTTCTTGATTATCAATAGCAAATGCCTTAACGTCACTAATTGTAGATCAGCGTTGTCGTTGAGCTTGAGAAGATTTTCCAGTTGTAACCAGTTTCGTGGAGCAAAATCCTAAATCCTAAATATATGAATATCAGACCATGCTACAATTACGTACACACACACACAAACGCACACACACACACGCACACACACACACACGCACGCACACACACACAGACACACACAAAGAAACGTTAGCACCCCGGGCGAAATGCTTAGCGGTATTTCGTCTGCCGCTACGTTCTGAGTTCAAATTCCGCCGAGGTCGACTTTGCCTTTCATCTTTTCGGGGTCGATTAAATAAGTACCAGTTACGCACTGGCGTCGGTATAATCGACTTAATCCGTTTGTCTGTCCTTGTTTGTCCCCTCTCTGTGTAGCTCCTTGTGGGTAGTAAAGAAATAGCACAAACAAACACACACACACACACACACACACACAACAGAAGTATAGTGGAAGGTAGTACTTAGTAGCTAAGTATGTGCTATCAGAGACTTCAGTGCATTGAAATCGTAGAAGGCGTACAAATATGGTGTGGCATGGCGTTAACAACAGTGCTGCAGATATGTAAAACTACTGTATTTTCATGTTTGTAAACATTTTCTTATGTAGGCATCATCTCTCTTCTCCGTGAAATCGTTCTATGAAAAAAAATAGTAGTACTTCCGTCTAGCACTTCGTCTCCAGAAAGATTCTTCTCTACTTAATTCCATATCAGTTCTGGGCAATAGAAGTCCTATTCTCATTGACTTCTTTCCATCTATGACTATCTAACAATTTCATATATCTTGGTTCACAGCGTTGCATGTATTCTTTACTCAGAATGTTACTTGTGCAAAATTTGGCTGCTACTTCTAGTAAGTCATGTGGCCACGTAGAGGTGCCCGTGTTGGCTTGTGCTGCCAATGCTGTTCGTAGAGGCGGTGTTAGTACAGGACTTATTCCGATCGGTTTTCAATATTATCCACATATACATAGGCTGTTTTCGCTGGGAAATCAGTGTCTGAAAGTTAATCCTTGTTGGGAATAGCTTTTGTAATGCCTTTGATAAAAGGCAATATATAAATTGGAGACTGTTTATGAAGAGGATAGATTAGGTACACTTCAAAAGACACCTTATTATGTAGATTGCGCACGCTATTTGAAGAGAATAACATGTTGACTGCCGATAGCATATAATCTGAATAATATGTAGAATGGAAACACATGGGAAAAGCATGGACATTATGCAAAATAGAGCAGCCTCGTAAAGATAATATTACGTAAATTGTAAGTCAGAGCGGAGAACATAAAGGTGACCTGATATTCTTCTTCAAGTATCTGCTTGTTCATTTTCAATGATTATAGATTTATAAATTTGTCCATTGCCTGGCGGGAATAGCCTTGTTAAGGTTAGAATTCTTCCATTGCTACTCAATTGCTGAACATGTTGACTACATACGGATAGTTTAGAACTGGCTATGTTTTACAGTTTCATGCTTGACTTCCCAATTGACCAACCCGTACTGATTGCGTTGCTAGAATAGGCAACGGTTGAAAACTTTTGAATGACACCTTGTTTTCGCTGAGGGGGTCTTTAAACAAAATGAAGTTTGTCCACAGCACGAGCTTGTTAACCTGGTCAACGGCTGTACATAATCCTAGGTTTTCTATAAACGGCAGCGCTATACACCGACGAATGATATAATGGACATAAAACTCAAAGAGAGCTCTTTTTATTTATTGTCCTATCTGTTTAAGGCATATATGAATAGGAAGCGTATAAAAGGTTCAAGCTCTCAGCTGAAAATAGTCATTATTACATACATACAATGACACACAAACACACACACAACAACACCAACAGCACACTTAAACCTGCATAGACTCTCACATTCATGCACATATAGAAATATACTTGAACACACAAGCAAACGACACTCATACACATACACGCACAAGCGTACATAAATATGTTAATACCTTCAAAGTGCAATATATTTATAGATCCACCTCATTTCCATTGCTCATAACAATTTCATTTCGGATGAAAGTATTAGAGAGGTGAATGAATGAATATTCCCGGACTGATAAACACGGAACAGTATTACTGCCTCGCCTTTTGAATCCACGGAGGATGGCTCCGTGACTTCAGATGTTTTAATAGCGCTACTACTGCCTCAGACAAACAGAATATTGCCACACATAACTGAATTATTACATTCACTCACACACACAGATATAAACTTGATATAAAGTACATAATACATACATGCATATATACATACATGCATATTTTGCACGCTCTCATTGGTATAGGTATATATATAGGTGAATGTCTTTGATCGCCTTTGCACTTTAACTTATCATCATTGTCTATACACACACACATGCACAATATATATATGCGAATATGTGTAGATTTGTATACACTCACACACATACACACCACACAAACATTTATATATATATATATATTACACACACATATATATATATGCACATATATATATATATATATATATATATATATATATATATACATATATATATATATATATATATATATATATATATATATATATATATATATATATATATATATATATATATATATATATATATATATATATATATATATGTATATATATATATATATATATAGATATATATATATATATATATGCATATATATATACATATATATGCATACATATACATGTATATATATATATATATGTATATTTGTGTATGTATGTGTAAGTGTATATATGTGCGTGTGTGAATGTGTGTTCCTGATTATATTCTCTACACATGCGCATATATTTTGCTATATATTATTGTCATTGTTGTTGTTATTATTATTATTATTATTATTATTATTATTATTATTATTATTATTATTATTATTATTATTATTATTATTATTATTAATATTATTATTATTATTATTATTATTATCATCATCATTATTATTATTATTATTATTATTATTATTATTATTATTATTATTATTATTATTATTATTATTATTACTTTTGAATCGCATTTAGATATAAAGTTGTCAACGCAAATCCTAATAACAACATTCCAAAATTCTGGTTGTATGGAATACAATGTTGCAGAATCTTGAAGATTAATAGTAATCCTTAGCTACTTATATCCCACCGATGTTCAGACTGGATTCACTCTAATATATAAAAGTGTGCATGTATGCTCTTGTGCTTTTATGTACGTATATATATATATATATATATATATATATATATATATATATATATATATATATATATATATATATATGTGTGTGTGTGTGTGTGTGTGTGTGTGTGTGTGTGTGTATTTGTATCTATGGATTTCTTTACCAGTTAATGCGTTGCATTTGTGTGTATGTATCTGTGCATATGAACGTATTTTAGTAAACGCATCCTAGTTTGTGTGCGTATATCTTCAACTCACGCCTAAGTTACTTGCTACATATGCAGTACATCACTGGGTCTATTTACGTGGCAGATATGTTCTTGCATTGCTAAGTTTTGGATTACTATTAACATCTGGGCTTCATGATGCTTCTCGATTGGGAGGGCTTCTCTCCTTTTCTGATCATAAATCGTGAGGAATTCATGACTACTATATTTTATCGTTTCGACCTTGTCAAATAATCTAGTGTGTCACACAATTATGAAGAAATATGCATTATTTGAAAAACGTAATTGTATATGATTTTCTTCGATGATCTAACGGTTCATGTATGTCTATGTATATGTGTGGATGTTTGTGTTT
Source organism: Octopus bimaculoides (assembly GCF_046866305.1). Classification (NCBI taxonomy): domain Eukaryota; kingdom Metazoa; phylum Mollusca; class Cephalopoda; order Octopoda; family Octopodidae; genus Octopus; species Octopus bimaculoides. The sequence goes on along the minus strand of NC_142934.1, from coordinate 71,047,980 downwards.
GAACGAAGCTGTCAACTCTTACACTGAGAAGCAAGCACTGACACACTGATTAAAAGAGATACTTCCTGTATTGATGAGATACAACCATTTTCGAAAAATCCCTAAATAAGTGAAAGCCAGGGTGATAATTAATAATTCAAAGGAATAAATAAAGATAAAAAAGCTTCTGCATTTAAATTAGTTCACTCACCTTTTTCCCATGTGTCTATTCCAAAGTTATGCGTAGACGAAATTTGTTGCCAGTGTCGTAGAAGAAAGCAGTGAATAAATAATAACTGGTGTTACGAATCACCGCTCGGCTCAATAGAAGTTTGTTACATGCAATACAAACATTGTCAGACTGAAATACTAACCACTGTAACATGTTTAATATAAATACATCGCGAAAGGCGAATATACTGCCGTATTCGTCCAAACATAATATCTCCTTTGGTGATGGTAGGTTTAAATTCGCTATATGCAATACATATTGGATGGAGACGAACAATGTCTAATTACTATTGAGTCTTTATTCACTGATTTTCTATATATCGGCAGCAACTAACAAATTTCTATATATCGGCGGCAACTAAATGAATATGCGGTTGTCTGTGGGTACACGCTATTATGAAATCTCAACGAGTCAGAATGCATCTAGCGTCTTCACTAGCTGCTGCCGGGAAGATTTTCGTCTACGCTCTGATAGATATCGCATTTTCAAACACAGCACGTTTGTAAGAGATATCACCCCCGGACGCATGCAGCTGTAAATTCATCCTTTTCGTTGTATTTACATTAGGTAAATACATAGAAGCTTATCTGCAGCTATATATCGGTGTAAAAATATAACGATGATAGATTTTGTTTAACATAATAAAACCGTTTCAGTTTTTTTCTCTAATTTCTATTGTTACTGGGTTTGACATAAGACGATGAGCTAGTAAATACATTATAAATAGAGTGATTCCCAATAAACATAAGATTATCCCGACTTAAATCAACACCAAATAAATTTGATATTCAAATGAGTAGCCGGACCATTCGTTGAACTCATTTATATAATCGTTCGGAGTATTATGCACGTTTCTCTAAATTCTGCATTCGTAGCTGTGTTATAGCCTCAAGTGATGCTACGACATCGTATTCGTCTTAACTATTCCCAGGGAAGAAGGAGATATTTCATGAAGGGGACTAATTCAGACTTGAAGATTGCCGGGAGATTGATGAATATGCAAGAGGATAAGGGATGAGGGATTTTCCAACACTGCAAATGAAATTGGCTTTTGATAACTGATGATGATGATGATGATGGTGATGATGGTGGTGGTGGTTGTCTTAGTCATAATGAATGGTATTGAATGTAATTGCATTCTGAATTATTGTTTATTTTTGTTGTAATTGTTGTTATTTACCACCTGCCTAGATGCGATTTCTTATAGCTATAAACAAAGTCAACTTAGTAGTTGCCATCGGTCACTTTATTTGTCCCATTTCTTTGTTATCTAACATGTTTACCTTTCGATTATTTTATTGTGGCACGTGTAATTTGAGAGGAGGATTCTATAATATTTCTAATAATTCTAATAAGTTAAGCGATATCATAGAGACTTCCAGCTTCTGTCATGTTGATTCAAATGTTATTCTGACGATAATAATGTTCTTGATAGCTGTGAATTACGTTTAATCATTCTGTAGGAATGAAAGGCAAAGTCTACTTCGGTGGATTATTATTTTTTTTCCTTAGCCTATCAGGAACTACCATTTTAGGTGAATCTGATAAAGGCAAAGATCGATATATATAAGCAGTTATGGCACACTAATAACAAACTTTGTCCTATTCTTTTGCTGGTAATGTTAGTTACAATTTTAAATAAGTTCATGTTGGGTGAGCATTTGTAATGTTTGCAAGTTCGCAATCGAATTTTTTGTAATTGCTATTGTTGCTATTTTTGTTAATGATGTCTTGTTCCTGTTTAGCCTCAAGTTAATCCTGACCGAGCAGATCAATGATCAAAGGTTTTCCAGCTGTTTATATCCCATCTTTTTTCTTTACCTCCACCTCTTTTGTTTTCCATTTTTTTTCTTTCAGGGCAATGTTTATAAAGAACCGCACTATTCAGTATGTCTTTTCTTTTCAGGTTGGTAGGTTATAATCAGATTCGACTGCTCTTTTTTGAACGGTGAGTACTTAAGTAAAGGCTCACTAGTTCGCTCGTGATATTCTTCGCAGATACGTGATGGCTTTCGGGAAGTTTTGATAACACAAGTGGGTCGGATATGGCGGTGAAGATGCATGTAATACTCGTGGGAAAGAATGCACAGTTGGTAGAGTTTCTTGTCATGGCATCGGTGATAGAGTGACTTTAGCGATAAATAAAACGCTTGTGGCGCTGGAGAAGATCATTTCGACAGAGATACAGCTAGAGGTGATAGTGGTGGATAAGTTGATAGTCGTAATGATGGTATTTCACCATGTGTTATAACTCTTGATGAATGAAATGGTTACTTTGTTCTTTGGGACAGTACTGTTGTTGGGCGCATCAAGATTTGTAGAATAACTCAAAAATAATTTTTTAGATAATTAGTTATATCTGTTTATATAGATTTGATGTGATACTAGGATCGATTCTTTCCTTTCACCTTTCCAATGTGAATAAGTACCAGTTACGTACTGAGGTGGATTAAATCGAAATATGCCTTCTCCTGTATATCATGAAGGCCATATGTCTGTGGTAAAACTCCTTATATATATTAAATTGAAAATATGCAAAATGCAATGGAACTGAGGATTGTAGTTACTTGTGTTATTTATGTCGTACTGGAGTTGATAGTAGTAGTAGTAGTAGTAGTAGTAGTAGTAGTAGTAGTAGTAGTAGTAGTAGTAGTAGTAGTAATGATGCTGGCAATCGTAACAACTGCAGCAAGCTAGAAGAAATCAAAACAAGCCTGAGTGAAATAAAAGTCATTCATTCTTTGTGATGTGAAAGGTTTCCCTGTGTACAACGAATAAGAAGTTTGTCAAAGCCGATTAAGCCACTGTGTGTCCGGGTCCGGTGGACTTCACCAGAAGGCAAGGAAGCGTGATGGAGTAGTGACATCAATAAAATGAAATAAATAAATAAATAAATAAATGAATGAATGAATAGATAAATAAATAAAAATCCCATTTCGCGCACGCGTTCACGTCTGCCTTTGCGTGTATGCTTGTCTTTTTCGCCTCTGGCATGCCGAATCGTCACCAAGAACTTGCGCAACGAACACAGGCGAGGGAAGAGAGTGATTAAATTTGTATATTGGAGCTTTGGTATTACAGGCGCAGATGTATCTGCCACATGTGACATGCCATACATATATATATTATAAATAAGTATGCGTATATGTATGCGTATATGAATGCTTGTGTGTTATGAGTGCAAACATAGAATATTGCTATTATGTGGAATTCCAGTAAGAACTCATAAACTTCCAACGATTCTTGTGTGTATGTTTGATTGTTTATTTTTGTGCGTGTGTGTGTTTGTGTGTATGTGTGTAATTGTCTGTATGTGTGCGTGTGCGTTCGTGTGTCCATACATAAGCAAGGATAGGACGACCGTATAGACAAATCTGCGCAAACGTAGTATTCGTACTGTGCACTGATATAGATACCTTTTGTTTCTAGGATATGAACATAAACATTGAAGTAACATACAGAATATATGAATAAACTTACATACGCACACAAACATACTTTCACACGAAAATACAGACACCTTGTCTTACTCCACTAAAGACCTAAAAATTATATCATTAGAAAACCGCCCATCGCTTATGTTTTCCTTCCCTACTCCATGATAAAGAAGTTGAAGGTAAATTTTAACAGTGTTGATTTTTGTGGAGTCAACGCAGTTAATATTTAATGTAAATTTATTTCAATATACTTCGATATTTGAATGCTTTATTTTCGTATGTCAGTTAATAGTGTCAGAGATTCTGTCACACTTTTTTTATATCGTATGACCTAGTGTGTGTTATTAGCTGTCCTCACATCAAGAGATGTTATACATAATCATGAACATGAATGATTTCCAGGACTATTTTTAACTGAAATGAACAATAAATGCAAACACGTTTATCCATACATATACAAGATATACAGATACGCATTCAGGTTATTTCCGTATACTTTCGCATAGTTATTAGATTAATAAATCTTATAATTGCTTCATTCCCATTTTAACTCATAGTCAAGGAAAAAAGCACTGTATCCATAAACGACGAGTTTTTGCGAGATTCTAAACTAGTGATAGGAAGAAAAGGAATTTCGTCCAACCAATAATCTCGTACAAGTACTTGTAACAGAGTGGGCTATAATAAAGACACCCAAGGATCAGATACAATTTTAAAAGTAGGTAACATATTAAAGTATAACTTTTTATTTTCGCTCTATATCGAAACAAGAATGCAGATTGTCATTTCTGAGATTTTCGGTCTCGGCGTGACATACCTTGTATACAGGTAGTGAAGAATTTTTTTATTAATTGAAATGTTCATTTTTACAACGGACGTTAACCCTCACGTTACGATTAGATTTTATCGCAGTAGGTGCACCGGATATTTTATCCTGGTCATTCTTCTGTAAGAAATATACGCAAATCTGCCTAACTGGGAAGCTTGTAAAGGATCCCTCGATCTGCAAAGAATGCAGCCAATCCTTCATCAGACACAGTTAAAGTGTGCGGGGCCTCACTAGATAACGTAATTTTAAATTCTCCTGAAAAGACTGGATAGCAGATATATGATCAAACATGTCTCAGTCGATAGGAAAATACCTCCCTTTTCGTGTTGTAAGCACAGTTCCCTCTTCCCTGCGTCTGTGTGATGTAGTGTATGCATTCTGATTTTACACGTGCGAATGCATTTGTGTTGGTGCTTATATTTTAGCAAGTACACCAAGGGTTTCACACACATACACAAACACACATAAACACACCCACATGTATGGACGCATGTATGTATGTACATGAATTGTTACCGTGCTGTGATTGTAGTGAGTTCATTGAATTGTTTACCACTAAGAATGAAGAGCATTGTATTTTGCTGCACGGCGTAGGAGGATTGTTATAGAAACATAGCATTAAATTTACTCTATGAGAAAACTATTCAAAACAACAAAATGTACAGCTAAATTTTCTTTGTAGGAAATGAGATATAAAGCGCGATAAGTCAAACGAAATTTAAACTACAGTAAAATCAAACTAAACCAATTTTATTCATTATATTAATTTATTTCGTTAGACCGCTTTGAATTTTTTTCACTATAATTCGAAAGTAATTTCTACTTTAAACTGAGTTACCAACCGAGAGTTATAAATTAAGTAAATCAGAACTATAAAATAAAATAAATCTTGATTTTTAAATTGATTTACCTCTTCCTCCTAAGCATTCTTAGAAAAACGTATAAAATGTGTATAAGTTTTTGAGAACGTGTGAAATTTTCTTCGCTTCTATGTGTCTGTGTGCGTCTTTTGTTTCGCCCATTCTTTCCTTGAATAATTCCTTATCTCTCTGTGTAAGCGTACGCGCGTTAAAATTTCTTTCCCTCGCCCACCATCGGATGCGATTATATTTGTGTCGTTTCCACTCTTCCATCTCCTTTCACCGTATTTGGACCTTCATTAACGTAAACACGAATACTTTGTGTGCTTATATCGTCTCTCTCTCTCTCTCTCTCTCTCTCGTTTTCTATTACTCTTTCTGTTTCATTTCTCTTTTTACTTCTCCTCTGCATCACTGTATCTGAATGGTTATTTTATCTGCGCACGAATATTTGCGTATGTTTGTATTCACAAACATACACACAGACCCATGTGCGCATATACAAACGCGCACATACACACACGCATTCGAGCATATATACATACATGAACTCACATCCGAACAAAAAAATAACATAGATATGTGTGCTTGTCTGTATGTTTCCTAGTTTTGTTTATCTGTATTCTTGCACGTGTTTGTTTTTGTGCTTCTGTGTGTGTGTGCGTGTGTGTGTTTGTGTGTGTCTGAGTGAGAGATAGAGAAGGGGAGTGTGTGTGTGTGTGTGTGTGTGTGTGTGTGTGTGTGTGTGTGTGTGTGTGTGTGTGTGTGTGTGTGTTGTATGTGTATTTGTGTTTTCTTTACGGTATGTCCTAAATTTGTTTAAGATTTTTCTCTTGTCAATAAATTACATCTCTCGCCCCGTGCAAAACGGTTTGTAATTATGTCAACAACGTCTGGTTTGCTGGCTACAGAGCGAAGGGAAGGATGGAAATTTTCTTTCCTCTGGTTGCCACAACAATATTCAATTATCTCACTCAAGATAACTAGTCAGTTTCAAACAGCAAATAAGTAATCAATGAAATATTACTGTTCTTCAGTAATCCATCAATCTGCCATCAATCATAGTTCGGTTGGTCAATCTTTATATATCCGGTTACTGTTTAACATTATTTCCCTACCAACACCCTGCACTTTACATTACACTGCAATATCACCATAGTCGCATTCTTCATTGCATTGCCTTTTGACTTCATTTATACAGTAAATCTACATGGCAGCATTTCTTTCTCGATGCTGTCGGCAAAATAAGAATATCGAAAGCATTCTTTCAACAACCCCTATTTCGCCTGTACTGAATAACCAAATAAATACATAATGGAATAAATACACATATAAATCAGTTGAATAAAATAAATAGAAACATTTACCTTGATTTCCCGTAATGTAATAATGATTACAGAGTTACTGCCCAATTTAAGAAGAGGAGAAATAAACCGAGAATAAATAGGATGTCAACGAGGACAGCAGCAATGAAGAGCTTTAATATTAAGAAACTACTGTTTAATGCAGCAGAGTAAGATATGAACTTCTAGTCAATGACCGGGATTCTAGACGTGATTGAAGCTATTTTATATCATTTGTGTCAAGAATGGCTTTGAGAAAGGCATTATAGCCACATCCATTTCTTGCATTCTTCATAATATTTTGGTTTTGTGCAACATCAATGAAACTAATATTGATTTAAATTTTGGCACAAAGCCAGCAAGTTCGAGAGATGGGTAAGTCGATTGCATCGACCTCAGTGCTCAACTACTACTTATTTTATCGACCCTGAAAGGCTGAAAGGTAAAGTCAGCTTCGGTAAAATTTGAACTCCGAACATAAAGACGGACAAAATTGCGTTAAGCATTTTGCCCGGCGTGCTAACGATTTTGCCAGCTCACCGCTCTAATTAAAACTAATATTGATTTCAAATTTTGGCACAAAGCCCGCAAGATCGGAGAAGAGGTAAGTCGATTACGTCGACCTCAGTGTTCAAATGGTACTTATTTTATCTACCCTGAAGGGATCAAAGGCAAAGTCGACGACGGCAGAATTTTACCTCAGTATGTAAAGACAATTTGCCCGGCGTGCAAACAATTCTGCCAACTTGCCACCTTGGAACTCATATTAAGAGCTATTGTAGATGACGATAATGTGACAGGCTGGATTCCTGTTCCGATTTGCAGATACGCTAATAAATACCACAGGGTTAAAGCATGAATATCTCACTTTATTATCATCATCTCTGATAACGGTTTAACGATAATTGATCAAAAGGACCCATTACAATCGCCATTTTATTGCGGAACGATATTAATTTAAGGAGTGCCGTCAAATCAAGAGAAATATATTTATTTTTCCAAAAAAAAAAAAACTCAGATGTATGATAAAAAAAGGTGACGGGGGGGGGGGGCATATAACATTCTCTTAAGAATTCACAATATAAATGAAATATGTCGAACAGACAATAAAAACAAAAGGGTAAACTCGGTTCATTGATTAGCAAACGTCAAACTACATTTATATAAATCTTTTCCAAGCAGTGTCTTTTAAACAAATATAGAGTTAGATCAGTTCTTTCTGACACTGCTTATTACTGATAGCCTTGCGACAGCTTTGTGTAGTGTACTATATTTTTCAAGCAGTAAGATACACAGAGGTGCCTACCAGAAATCATTAGATAGAAAATCTCTTCCACCATCAAGAATATCCACACTGCGCGACGCAATTTAAACTGATGAACTAGTATAGATAGTGGTGTTCTATTCAATACATACATACATATATATATATATATATATATATATATTCCCTTAGATCTGTGTGAGAGAGATTTCGTATGTTAATATTTGTATTTGCATGCCTTTAAATGAACACATTTTCATGCCTCTCACAGGGGACGTTGTTTCAGGGAAATAATTCTACGACGTAGCCAGGACCCATATAGTGCTGAGATAAACAACTGTATTTGTGTTTATGCCTATTTACGAATATGTATAGTGAACACATACGCAACACACATACACACAGACACAAACATATATGCACACACACACATATGTATGTATATGTGTTTATGTGTGCGTGTGCATATATTCATACATTCATATATACGCTTACATTTGTGCCTAAAATGTTAAGCACTTGTCTTTATGCAAGCTTCAGCTTAAAAGTGAAGTAGGAAATTCATATGTTTAATACGGCTTTGAATCTAGAGCAAGTATACTTTTGATCTAAGTATATATTTGCTTAACTTACTGAAAGTGTTACACTTTGTTTGCATATCCAATATATGCACTCGACTTATATTTAGTATGCAGTTCTATATGTGCATAGAATTGAACTCTCTCTTTCCAAAACCAAACACAAATGTCAACATTCCAGCTAATTTTTGAGAATTATATTGGTTTTTCTCTCTTTTCGTGAGTACAGAAAAGAAGAGGAAAAGAAAGAAGTGATTTGGTTAAAATTTGGTCTTAGTGATATATATGAAAGTTCAAATATATAGCTAAAGCAGCCACATCATTGTTTATATAATTTTGAAATTTCAATGACAATGATTTCGAAATTACTTTTCTCACTGTTCTTCATTTACTACGGAAAACACAACACGGCGAGAAATATTTATTATATTTTGTGAAAGTATCAAAGATGAAATCTGTTATGTGGTCATTCAAACAGTTAAATATATCGGTTAAATCTCCTTCAAGTCAAGCCTTACCATCTTAAACAAATATAGACAAGGATTGTCATGTTCAAAATACATTTGAACATTGGACGGTTCAAGCAAACCTGAAAGTAAACTACATTACAATAATAATGGCATTTCGGCTGAATCTACGTAAAAGATGACTCAGTAATGCACCGCTCAACGGAAATCACTTTGAAAACGGGTTTCTCTCAATTCTAGTCTCTCTATCTCTCTGTATTTATACGCGCGCATGTTACTTCACGTAGATTAGGTCTGAATGCGCACGTGCGCGCGTGTGTATGGTCTAGAGTTCAAATAAACCGTAAGAAGTACTTAAGCTTTCTTAGATAACTCACTGGTGCTGTAGTGTTGCTTTTGTCGGTGGCGTCATTATTAATTTCAGCCATGTAAGTGTTAGCGAGATTCCACGTGGTATAAGATATATACATAATTTTTAAGTCTGTTCTATATAACGACAGGTTGGTAAGTAAAAGGTATTTCTCTTATTTATAATCGGAGAAATAAAACTGTTACTGATTGAAGGCGGAGAAGTCGCCATGAATGGAGTATTTGAGGGTACTAGTAAGCACCAGCATTGCTAGAGATAGGAGTCAAAACATCTTTTAGCCACGTGAGAGCACTTTTCAAACGAATGACAAATTGTGAGTAGCTACCTTAATTTATATATATATATATATATATATATATATATATATATATATATATATATATATATATATATATATATATATATATATATAATGCAAATAATATGTGAGTATATGCATATATATATATATATACGTACATGTATGTACATACCTACATCTACATGTATATATATAGATGCATATCTGGGTACAGGACGTCACAGAAAAACGTGGAAAAAATGAAAAACATAACATAAACACAGCACAGTAAACAAGCAGGCCACA
>NC_142934.1:70973035-71035535 GCF_046866305.1 Octopus bimaculoides | reverse complement strand
TAGACGTCTCTCATCTTTCAACTAATGATCTATTCCTGTGGAATCCCCGAGCTCTTTGTTGTTCCTCATAAGTATTAATTGCATTTCTATTTCGTCACCACCCAACAACCATCATTATCCTCCTCCTCCTCCTCCTCCTCCTCCTCCTCCTCCTCTTCTTCTTCTTCTTCTTCTTCTTCTTCTTTCTAATATGCCGCTTCTCCTCCTGCTTGCCGTTTATAGAAATTTAGTTAAATCACTGATTATCAGTTTATTTACTGCCAAATTTGCAGTGAGTTTTATATGTAGCACAATTTGCTCTAGCTTCTTTTCCCACAAATATCTTTATGTCAAAAATATGGTACAACCCACACATTTCTACTTTAAGTGAATTTTTAACACTTCCTAAGAGCTTGTTTTGCAGTTATTTTTCAGCATCGTGTATATTTCCTTGCTTATTGCTGTTAGTTTCTTTGTGCACCGGTCATTTTAAGTTCCACGGCGAAAGAATTAAATAGGGTGCTGGCTGATTCCATATCATCCAAGGGGTGTAGCGGACTAAAATGAAATAAGTAAATAAAATAAAATAAAATAAAACTTCTTGGAAACACTGGTCATGATCAAGTATCACTATTTAGTTTGGGATATTTCAATTCGAAATGCTTCGATGCCATTCTGCATACCGAGAAAAAATATCATGTAACATTCTAAATTAGTCTGAAAGAAGTTTGTTAAAGTTTTAGATTGCTAATGTCCAATACTAGTCTGCTACTATTACCATATCTAGAAATAAAACGGATCGGTGGTCAAACCTATCGAAATACAATTTTGAAGTATATACCTAAAAATCTTTCTTCCCTGGTGACGAAACTTATTGTTCGATGAATTACAATTTTACTATGTAGATCCAACACCTATGACTTTGAAACTTTGCTCAACGCATATAATACACAAATATCTCTACCAAAAGAAATTATGGTCTTCAAAATTCCTTGTTGATTCATAAATCATTGGAAGAGAACCTACATCGTTTCATCATTCAACCACTTTATATGAACATTTCCATTGTCATCATTTTCTTTGTTACCTGTTATCTTGTGCCTTCCTTCGTTTTAATTTACCAAATTGCAGTTGGTAAGTAACATGGAAATATAGTGAATTGAGGTGAAAGTGATCCGATATTTAGCGGTTAGTTTTCTGAATATTAACTTAATTTACTAGTTTATCCTTTTTTCAAAAAGGATCCTATCTGAAACATTGGAAATGCTTTTTCTGAGTTTCAGATTTCTTAAGCAAAAAGGAGGAAATATAAGCGACCAATATTTAGTTTATAGTGAGTCGGTATTCGAGATATATTCTCACCGCAATATGAAAGGTTCGGTTCCACTCGCTTCAAGGCTTCTAATCCACGTGATAAACATGATGGGAAAATAAATTAACTGTGTAACCAGATTCTGTAAAACAACTCTTCCATTCTCTGCAATCAACCCATTTCCATTTGAATCTCTTAAATCTCACCATCTTCAATGATTATAAAGGTATAATTGTAATATGCTTTGATTATTATTCGATATTTTCAACACTCGAAATGAAGATGATGATGATGATGATGATGATTATGATGATGATGATAATGATAATAATAATAATAATAATAATAATAATAATAATAATAATAATAATAATAATAATAATAATAATAATAATGATAATAATAATAATAATAATAATAATAATAAACTACATTCTTTAATTTTTATTTGTTATTATTCTGTTCTTTTTTCGTGGGATATTTTTCTACTGAAATAGATTTTTAGCAAATTCAATCTAATAACAGAAAAATTTCAATTCATGAATAATGATATACTTAATACTTTATGGCGGGTTAAATGGTGTGGAATTATGGAACAAACATTAGGCTAACATACAAGACTAGTTATTGAAGGTGTGTGGTAAGGATGGTGTAGTTGGTAGCGGAGAAATATATTAAGAGAGAAGTGCATTTTCTTTTGAAATGAAATTAAATAGAAAACACAAAATTGTTTCCTACTTAGTGTGTGTTAATAAGAATATTGAAGCTACTGTCTATTCACGTATTGTGTAAGTACATACATATATGTGCGTGTGTTTTTGTGTGTGTAAATATATACATATAAGTATTATGTAAGCAATGTATGTACATCTCACTTTCACTAATTTAGCTACCTATTTATATATACATATATATACATATAAATATGTGTGTGTGTGTGTGTGTGTTCATGTGTGTGCGCGTGTGCGTGTGTGTGTGTGTGTGTGTATTTGTATATAGAAATATAAATACACTCTCGCACACACACACATATATATAATTATATGTATGTATATATATATATGTAAGCAAAACTTATGTTTAAATAAAAAAAATCAATCCGGCTATCTATCTAATTGTCTGTCTCCTTATGCATATATTTATCTTCGTATTTTCCTTTCAATTTATGTGAAAGGGTGTGTGGTGTGCAGTGTGTGTAGGGGGGAGAAAGACAACCATACTATTATAACTGAAGCTTATAGAATGTGTCTATAAATGTGTGCATTGAAATGAGTACATAGTATGATATATAACGCGTGCACACGCATGCGTACACGTGCATATATATAAAGAGAGAGGGGAGATGCACACGCAGACACACACACAAGCACATATATATGTACACATACATACATATATCTATGTATGTACATACACATGATCACACACACACATGTGACAATTGAAGGGAAGCTATAAAATCCCCATTCGACTAGCAGACAGAGGCCAACCATGTTCTAATCCATCTAGTTCCTCCAACCTGTGCAAATAGAAAATATACCACACTTACTGTCCATACAGCTATATCCATTGTGTTGAAGAGATATATATATAAATCGGACCTAATGGTTTCTTCATGAATCTCATGCCTTGATACATTTCCTGTACGAATTAATTCTACCATTCATTTGTTCATATGGAAACTAATTTGTGGATTCCTCTTAGTGTATTATATAACTTTAAGAATAAACAATCATGTCCAATCAATAAAGCTTTCTGCAATTCTAGATTGCGCATAGCAGCTACACTATTTCAGGGGATTTCACTTTATTATTTGTTGATTTCTGTCTAGTCGGCTGCATTACGGTTATTCATATTTTTTAAACACCTCTTGAGAATTTGATTCCTTTATATGTCAAGATTAAAAACAAAAAACACAAAAAGAATATATTTTCATTTTCCTTTCATGTAGTTAGAGAAAAGAGATTTTCTATGTTTCTTTATCAAGATTATTTTAAGGCAATGTTTCCTTGTATTTTCTTTACTCAAACAGCGAGAATATTTGATGTCTATAAGTTAGATGGTTGATGGTTTCGAGACTTATATGCATTTATACATATGTGCTGTTGGCTGGGAGATATCGAAAGAAGCATAAACAGTCTTATAAAAAAAATTGTGTTTGTTTGTGTATGTGTATGTTTATTTGAGTGTGTGTGTGTGTGTGTGTAATAGAGAGATGTCGGAGAGAGAAGGAAAGAGAATTTCTGTTTAGATTTTAAGTCTCGAATAAATGTACTATATGTGAAATATTTATACACTATGATCTATATAATTTTTCAGGTTATTTTCAGGTGCAGCAGCCAATATTTTGTCTGGTTATATACTTAAGAATATGTAACCACCCGTTTACATATACTATATATTATTAGTATAGGTAATCAAGAGATTACATCTACTATATATTAAATAATGTGTGGTTATTTATACGTATGCGATATAAAATAGTTATATGTGTTTTGCATAATGGATGAGAAATCCTCAATCAAATTTCATTACCAACATAATTAACGTCAACAGTGTATCATGGTCATCACTAATTGAGATATTGTCTATTTCATAAACAAAATTTTCATTAGTATAATTTATAAATTAACTCACGAAAATATTTTAGTTTTACTTTTCCTATTATAACATTTAAGTTAGGGTGATTTATAGTCATATTAAATCAACCTAAGTTCTTGACATGTTCGTCTATGGATATGTGCGGGTGTGTATGTGTACATGTGTGTCTGGAAGGGTGTAAGTATCTATAAATATGTAATTGACAGTCAGGTGGGACTTAATTAAGGAAATTTATGAATGATCATATGCGTTCTCACTATTATCCATGCTTTTATGCATCTCCGTACACGTATATGCATATATGTATAAATATATATATATATCCGTGTATATGCAAGTATGTATATGTGTATATTATAGATTGGTTTGTAGATATGGTAAAAGATACAGATATATACATACATAAATACATATACATATATATATACACACGCATACATACGTGTGACGGAGAGGGAGAGGGAGAGAGAGAGAGGGAGAGAGAGAGTAATGAATGTAATATTTTGTAGACGCTACGAGGATACCTTTATTTTAATTTTCCTTCTTGTTTTCTAGTGTAATAAATTTAGTTACAAACTCCAAACGACAGGATATATATATTTTTCGTAGCACCGAATAGTGTCATTTACAGAATGGAAAAAGGAGTTCCATTAAGGGAATAACACGTGGAAAAATATATAAAGATAGATATAAAACATACACACACATATACTTCCAAGAATGTGTGTAAGTAGTCACGTATGTTCAAACTTCCATAGTTGGAGCAATTCGTGTGTCGAGTTGGATAATTTTAGATACGTTCCAGGAAAGGCAATACAGAATATTTGGTAAGAAAGTAAAACTTCGATGAAACTCAAATACTAACACATTGTCTAGAATAATATATTTAATGATCGAAAGGTTTTTAAAATTTATAGTAAATTTCTGTTTGATTCATTAAATTTCAAAAATATAGATCAATATTTCATAGACGTAAGCAGAATGTTATTTTCTGCACTGTACTTAATTTAGCGATCAACTCGATACGATACAATAAAGTCATATTTCATAGTTGTTGTTGGCACTCCGTCGCTTACGACGTTGAGGGTTCCAGTTGATCCGATCAACGGAACACTCTGCTCGTGAAATTAACGTGCAAGTGGCTGAGTACTCCACAGACACGTGTACCCTTAACGTAGTTCTGGGGGATATTCAGCGTGACACAGTGTGACAAGGCTGACCCTTTGAATTACAGGCACGACAGAAACAGGAAGAAAGAGTGAGAGAAAGTTGTGGTGAAAGAGTACAGCAGGGTTCGCCACCTTCTCCTGCCGGAGCCTCGTGGAGCTTTAGGAGTTTTCGCTCAATAAACTCTCACAACGCCCGGTCTGGGAATCGAAACCGCGAGTTCGCTGCCCTAACCACTAGGCCATTGCGCCTCCACTCATATTTCATAGTATTGTATTTAAAAAGTAAAGCTTCAGAGGGAGGCATATGGAATATATGTCAAGATTATGTGTGAGTGTGTGCGTTTAAGTGCATGTGTTAGTGTGTGCGTTTGTGTGTGTACGTACATAAGTGTGTGTGTGTGTGTGTGTGTGTGCGTGTGTGCATCTGCGTATGTGTGCGTACACATGCATGCTTAAAGATAAGGAAAGTATGCACATATTTATGTATGTGCGAATGCATGACATGTATATACATGTGCATATGTTTGAGAGGAGGGGCATTATATAATATTATCTTTGGTATTAAAATATTTAGAACTGCGAGCAGCATAATGCTCTTTAAAACTTACTGTATTTGAGAAAAGGTGGATATGGTTTGTATTAAGTAATTTGTTAAGTAAAGGAGACAACACTGGAGAGGTTTTCGCATTATGAGGCCTCTTCAACAACAATGCATATAATTCACTCTACAGGTCGAAAAAAAAATACGAGAGAAACAATAAACGAACCTACTATTTCGTGCACGAGCGGGCATGAAAACGGATTCTTTAATCTGTAATTCAGCATGTGCCATTAAGTCCATAATTTCCTGGAGGATAAAGAAAAGAAAACATGTCATTTCTTGTCCCCCATACAAGAATTCTTAACATAGCATTAGATTATTTGGCACATGCTATCTTATATATTGATATTTTATAATATTGCAACATATCTGGAGTTGCCTCGTGTGGATGCTGACGTTATTAAAAGCCTTGTAATTCCTATAACTTCTCTTTTCTCGCCCAAATGATTATTTTTTAAGTTATCTTCTTTTGATCATTCCATTAAAATATATCAATACTAACTAAACTATTGTTCTGTATTCTGATGGCGTCTCTAAGTAATTACTCTTATTTGTTATTATTATAATGTTGTTGTTTTTTCTCTTAGTAAGAATATAAAGTTGGATAATTTTCCTGGTCATTAATGTCTCTGATTGCTTGCTTATATCTTTCGGTTCTCTGAGTTATAAGGTCGATAAATAAAGAACCAGTTTATTACTGGATTCGATTCTTTTGTATCTCTTTATCGCCCGGGATGTTGTCTGCCCGGCTTATAAAGCTTAAGATGTGCCAGAATTCTACGTGAATGCCCCATTTGATCTATTAGGATTATAGGGTATACAACAAACAGAAGTGTATCCTCCTGGAAATATGCTGCGATTTAATATTAAAATTTGCTTTCTGTATATTTGCATGTTTTCTTAATTTCCAAATATATCTCTGTTTTCATTTAAATAGATATTTTCATGTTAATTTCTCCGTACTATCTCTCCTCCCTTCAGTTTCTTCAGTCCTCTTAATATATTTCTCTTTGTCTATACTTTTCTTCATTTCTCCTTCATTTACCTTCTCTCTTTTCCTCATCTCTTCTCTCATTTCTCCTCGTCATCTTCTCGCCCATTGTTTTACCCTTCTCTCTTGTCACAGAGTTGCTGTCAAGATTGTCAGTGATGAAGATGATTGTTATCAAAATGCTTGATGAGAAGTAGGGTTACAGTACAGATATCGCAAAGTTTTATGCTTGTTGATGCTCTTTTCGTAGTAGCATACTTTATGGCCCTTCGAGTGTATGCTCTTTTCGCTGTTGTTGAAGTAGTTGTTGATTTCAAAGCGTGTTGTTGGGATAGGAGTATACGATGACATCCTTACAATTATCATATTGTTATATTTGCCAACGGTGACAGGTTTTGCAATAATAACGTTCAACTCGAGTCCTTTTCACCGCCTATTAATGTCTTCCTCTCATTTGCTTTCTCACTCGCATCACACTATCACAATTACTAACGATCAGAACCATCACACTTGCTACAATCTTACCTCCCACAAACTTACGATGAATACTACAGTTATTGCTCGGGTCATCAATATTTAAACCCCAATAAAATCTTCATCACTATCATGATTATTATCAGGCTCTTTTGAGCCAGAATCAGGACCGTTTATCCTCCTCCTCCTCCTCCTCCTCCTCCTCCTCCTCCTCATCATCATCATCATCATCATCATCATCCCCCTCCCCTCCTCCTCCTCCTCGTCGTCCTCGTCTTCATTGTCGTTAACATATTCGTCCTAATCCTCCTCCTCCCCTTCCTTCTCCTCCTCCCCCTCCTCCCCTCCTCCCCCTCCTCCCCCTCCTTCCCTCCCCTCCTCCTCCTCATCTTCCTCCTTATCATCATCATCATCATCATCATCAGCTCCATTTTTTCCTTCTTTAAGACGTTAGCTACTACACTTAGCGTTCTAATATGCTACCGTCATCATCATCATCATTAGCAGCCCCCACCCCACCATCAACATCACCATTGTCATTATTATTATCATCGCCTTATTTATTAAAAATAAAATTAACTATACGTCAATTTTTTTTTTCTCATTTTAATCAACTTTGTCATCGTTAACATTTTTAACACCACAAATAATACTCTTTTCTGTTCATAATCATCAAAATCATGAACATAATCAGCATTTTCCCTATCGTGAGCTATGCTGATAGCAATCATACTCATCATTATAACCCCCACCATCACCACCAACATCATCACCACCAACATCATCATCATCATCATCATCATCATCATCATCATCATCATCATCATCATCATCATCATCATCACCATCATCATCATCATCATTAGTAATCTTTATTAGTCATCTTTATTACAGACATCACCAAATCAACCCCTACTATCATATCCTCCTACTCCCACTACAAGTTTTGCAGACGCACAAATACTGACTATTGTGATTATTGTCGTCTCTGATTGCGATGTTGGCTACAGTAAAATGGCGTAGAGCGACAAATATATATTCACCATCACCGTTACTATGGATCTAACCACCAGCTCAGAGACACGTCTATTGTCACTACCAATACAATCTAAACACGATCACAAATGCATACGCCGACTTAATCATTATTTATTTACTTATATTTGTTTAACGACCTTCCTTGTCATAGCCAGATTATGCCTCAGATTTTTCTGTTATTCAGCATCATTTTGGTAAGAATATGTGAAGGCAGGTGAACCAGTGCTTGGGATATGAAGCTGATGATCATAAGGTCATTATTTCCAAGATTAGGTACCATATTCCAGCCTCAAGTAAAGCAATTTGTATCAGATTGTTCCAGTTTATTCAGCAGTAATGAGTACCAGCACTCCTCTCACTGTCTCTTTCTGTCATCTCTTTCTCTTTTTCTCTCTCCCTGCTGTCTCATCTTGAATGTGCCGCTGAGTCAAAATTGAGGCAGAAGAGATAGTGTCTCTGCGTGTTTACAACGACGTTCCAATCGGAAAGAATTAGTGAAAGCTACTATATATTGCAAAGCAATATTCACTCGTGCGTGTCGCCCTGTGGTATTTGTATTAAGAATACAGTCATTACACGTTATCAGATCATTCTAGAGACCACGTATCCGACTATGTTGTTGCCTTATAAAACAGTCCCGTCCACATTTGGACAATTAAAACGTGCCATTTTCAATATTCACAGTTCTCCAATCGGCACCGACAAGACTTTAACATCCTCCTTCTCTATACTTTCCTTACTATGAATTCCTCCTAAACCTTCATTTCACCGTGTGTATATAAGTTGATGCGTGCGTAAGAGCGTGTTACTCCATGCAAAGTTATGGCTTTGTGTTTTTATGTATTTATAGTCATAAGTTGGATAGGTGCGTATGGGTTAAAACATTCATTGTTTTAATAATTAATACAACCCTAATAATTTCTGTCTTTCTGTATGTATTCGTAAACATACAGAATATAACGGTATACACACACATGTGCGCACTCAGTCACATATACATACGTACATACATAGAAACATACACATATATACATACATATTTATGTATTTATTTATGTATATATATATATATATATATATAATATGTATATATGAATGAACTTTAGCTTAGTTCACGTAAGTTCTAAAGTTAACTTCTATGGGCAATTTCATTGCTGTTTACCACCGAGAGAAAAACTTCTCGCCTATGGTAAAATTATCAACTCGAAAGCGCCTTCTCTTAGATCCCTAATGTATTTATTTCTCCTTATAACCTTCCTCCGTAGGGCATAGCAACAAAAAATGACCCTGATCTGACTAAAACGCCGTGGCTTTATAATATATCAGCGGTGGCAAGTGACTGACTTGCGCCTATCGACCGCTCGATACGAAAAATACAGAAGAATAGCGTGAAGCAATGATGGGATTTAAAATGCTTTAGGCTAGTCCAAATATCTTTGTGACCTATTTTAAGTTCTCAATGCAATTTGACTGCATTTCACTGTGGAGAAGAAATTCTCACTTTGGGTAATCACCTCACTGGACTCCTATATGATTTAGTACGATGTCATGTTTCTATTTATCTTGCTATTATAGTAATTCCTTTTATAATTCCCGAAATGATGAGGCTTATATTCGGCTTGAACTCAAAAGGGATAGACACGACTAAATACTTTTACTCATAATAATAGAGTGCACGTCCCAAAACTGCACTGCAATATCTTGCCATGTTTCTTTGCATTGTGAATTCAAATCCCAACAGGATGGATCGCTTTTGTTAGGAATTGTTATATGTACTTCCTAAAAGTTCCTCAAAATTCATTCTATGCTCGCAATATTTAACGTCCTCGTCGTTAATATGATTAAAGTTGTTTCATTTTTTTAAGTAGAATTGAAAGAAATGTTAGCATTTCTGAGTAAATATGCGTTTTTCGTTCTATACCCAAAACTTCGTATGTATGCGATAGCGTATATAAAGGAAGATAAGTGACACGGTAACTTAATGGTTTCAAATTATGGCACAAAACCAGCAAGTTCGGGGCAGAGATTAACTCAATTACATCGACACCAGTGTCCAACTGGTATTTATTTTATCGAGTCCGAAAGAGATGAGAGGCAAATGTAACACTGGCGGAATTTGAGCGCAGTAACGAATGAAATGCAACTAAGCATTTTACCTGGCTTGCTAACGATTCTGCCATGTGATACCGTAACATAACATAAAGCTATTGTGGATCCATAGAAGAGTAGTTTTATACATCATAGTATTTCATAATTTAAGTGCATTCATTTCAAGTCATAAAATGTTCTGCTCACGAATAGTAAAAAAAAAAGGTTTATATATCATTCACGAGTGAGACTGTAGCTTTCTTTATGCATGACAGATACTTAAATTGATCTCGGGTGGGAATTGAACTCAGAGCACCGAGAATCGAAACAAGCACAAGATCATTCTTTCAACTCAGCCAATTCCCCGCCTGCAATTGTGGAATAAGTAAAAGGAAGTTACTTCAAATTCAAATTGAAAACAGATTGCACGTTTAGCTCGTAAGTTTTACTGAATTCTGAACAGAATTTGCCACCAAAACAAGAATTACTTTGAAATAAAAAAAAATTAATTCGCGTCAATGAAAATTTAACAATGACATAAAATGTAGCTTCCAACAATGCAGTAAAAATAAGATAAGCAATAAATATTACTAGTTTTACTGTGTATCGAAAGGTACTTGATTATGAATTTCAAAATGAATATGAAAGAAGGGAAAATGAAGTTTCTAGATTCAAAATCCTCCCGATCCTCGGGGGATACAGCAGATTATACGCAACCACTAAATATTAAGTGTAAAAATACAGCAAATGAAATTCTGGTCATATTCTTAGTGATTTACACAGGCATACATTTTGTTACAAGAGATTGTTGTGCATGTATGTGTATGAAGACAATATGAGTATGAGTTTGTGATGTGTATGCGTATGTATTGTTGTGCAGATGCGCTTGTAGATAATTTAGAATGTTTATATCAGTGAATTTCTATATGCTGAGCAAATATTGTGTACGCATCAGTTATACGTGTATTTATGTATATATACGCACAGACGCATGCATAATATATGTAGTCACTTGCATATGCTGGAGTACGTTTCTGTCTGCGTAGGTGTAATTGTATGTGTACGCGTGCATATATGCATGGGTCACATATGCGAGTCTTGCTCTATATTTCACTTTTATATATATGTTTATTTTATTTTTCCTCGTGCATTCTTGGTATAGCAAATCCCCTCACACCCATCAAACCGAACCCTCATCATTACATTTAAGTAAGCTCCTTTGTTCCTATACTCGTCTTCGGTTCACTGTCCACTCTCTATTTGCCTGTTTTTACACAACGGCTAATTTACTTTCGTGTGGGTCAAAAGAGACGCTCGGCTCTGATTTGGCTCTGAGTTCGGTACCATTTCCGTTTCCGCAGAAGTGCTATTATCTTTCAGGCTTCCGGTCTGAGATAGCAGGTTAAAAGTATAACTAAGTCATAGGCTCTGAGCGTAAGAATGAATTACACAAACACATGCAAGCAAACTTTGGCTTCAGAGAATTTTGAATGAATGAGAGTATAAAAGAATGCTAATAAACGCACACGTGTTCTCCTTCGGCAGATATACTGTAGTTTTACATATGCATGTGTATGCATGCGTTTTTGAACACTTCTTTATTTCTGTGAAATGGGTCTCTGTATGAAAGCTTGGAAATTGATTAAAAAATGATTAGTGGATCCTGTGTATATAACGGTGATGAATGTGTATAAATAATTGATAACAAAGAAAAAAAGGAATAGGAAAGCTATGCCAATATAACCTTTTTTTTTAATCTTCTACATATTAGTGAAAAGATCAATAAAAGTGTTTGTAAATAGTTTAGTTTGTTTTTCAGCTTGCGCAGACATATTTTCAGACAGGCTAACAAAATGGCTGACAAGCAGACGGTTTCAAACTAGAATGGTTCACAGACTAAGACAGATAGGTATGGAATTTGAATATTGGAACAAAATAACACATATCACGAAATATTTTTTTCTATCTCACTCTCATGTTGTCTTTTTTTCTCTATAATATGGAAATAAGCATTATTAAACATAAGTATATATCGAAGGATAATTATATGTATGAGACAAAATACCTAGTTACGAGATATATCGGATACCAGAATGTAATTTATCAGTTGCGCAGAAATGAAATGGAAAGAGATACTCATTGTTATCTCATCTTGGGCGCATTATTGGAAAACCAAAACAGCTGCATAAGAGAGAAATATATTTCGTTGAATCAAAACGTTATATTATTGATAGTTATCTATTGGGTGATCATGAGTGAAAGATAAAGTCACTCTTAGCAGGATAACTGATTGAATAATATCTAATACTTTATTGGATCGACCTTCTCGAAACAAAGGATAAATAACCCCGATATCAATTATTCTATCGTCTTAATGCGGTGAGACTCATTGAATGGAGTAGTAATAGGTACATCTAAAAAGACAGGATGTTTATGGCTGAAACGCGGTTGATCACAGGTCAGTTTAGTAAAGACTAATAAATACATCAAGATTACTGATATTATTCAACATGAGAGGAAACCGTTTATACATCAAAAATATATATATTTACTGTAAATATATAAAGAGATTCTTTTTTTTTCTTTTATTCCAGATTTTTGCATTAATTATTTAGATTTACGTCTATATGTCTTTTATTATTAAGGGTACCATAAGCCGGCGTGATGCCAGAGTTGTTGGCACATCCAGCAGGATGCTCAGTAGCATTTCATCCGTCGCTACGTTCTGAGTCGACTTTGGTTTTTCATCATTTCGGTGTCGATAAAATAAGTACCATTTGAGCATTGGGGCCGAAGAAATCGACATACTAACTCCCCCGCACTTTCGGGCCTTGTGCCTAAAGCGGAAAGGATTATTAAAGGGACCTAACTTAATTCATATACCCTTAATATATTAGTATATTTGAATCCATAAGGCGGCAGAATCCATAAGCTGACAGAATCGTTATCACGTCGATCGAAATGCTTGGCGGTAATTCATCTGTCTTTACGTTTTGAGTTCAAATTCCACCGGAGTCGACTTTGCCTTTCATCCTTTCGTGGTCAATAAATTAAGTACCAGCTACGTGCTGGGATCGATCTAATCGACTGCCACCCCACCCCACAAATTTCGGGCCTTGTGCGTAGGGTAGAAAAGAATATATTTGAATCCATCACTCTTCCACGGGTCGATAAAATTCGACTCCTATATAGTCACTTCTTCAAAATTCTAACTGAATCATTATGTCTTATCTATATTATATATCCACATTTATACTATCGCCATTTCTGTAGGATTTTTAAGATCAAAAATGTTTCTCTATTTTAATCGTAGTATACACACGCGTTTTAACATTTGTATATATACATGTGTGTGTGTGAATGAATGTATATATTACATTTTTCTTCAACTTAAAAAAATGATTTAGTTTTACCAAGAGTTTTTTTGGATAGACTTCAATCCATAGCTATATATTCACGTCATCTACCTGAACATTTTCCCATCTCGTTAATTCAATAATTCTAGAGAATTTGCTTTTATACTGGCCAGATTGATTGAGGTATATGTGCTCATTTCTACATTCAAAATTATTATTCTATACAATTCTTCAGAAGATTACTCTTTCACTTTTTCACTGTTCACTATTTCTCTCATCCAGTCCTTTCTTTGTCTCACATGTATTTCATTCATTTTCTTACCGACTCCCTCCCGTCACGCTCTCTCTCTCTCTCTCTCTCTCTCTCTCTCTCTCTCTCTCTCTCTCTCTCTCTCTCTCTCTCTCTCTTTCTTTCCCACGCGAAAACACACACACGTGTACATATTCGCATATACACTCTCTTTTTCACTCTCTCCTATCCTGTTCATTCAGCCATTGCTCTCCTGCTTCATGAACTCCAACAGTGAGCACTAATCTACAAAAATCACGACGCGATGTATTCCCACCGCTGTTTCTGAATTACCCCACCACCATTTCCTGCATCGTCTGTTCGCAGGATGATGCGTGACCTCTGCTAAATCAAAAGTGCCGCGATTAGCTCAACTTCAAGAAGATGTCAGGGAAAAGAATTATTAACATGATTTTTTTATTTCATTCTTGCCAATATCTCTACCAATTTTGGTAAATGCGTGCATATACTCTCATGCATAATAATTTTTTTTTTTTAAATAGAATGTCATATTGGTAGAGATAGGGATAAAAGGATAGTTAATGACTGTATAGTTGGGAAGAAAGATGCATATGTGAATAAAAAGGAAACTGGACCTAGAAATATATAGAGGAAAGTATGATTAGCTAGATGCATTAGAATGCTCCCAAATACACAGAGGTATATAAACACACAGATAGATAGATAGATAGATAGATAGATAGATAGATATATAGATAGATAGATAGATAGATAGATAGATAGATAGATAGTGTGAGAGAGAGAGAGAGAGATATACATAGATAGATAGAAAGATAGATAGATAGATAGATAGATAGATAGATAGATAGATAGATAGATAGATAGATAGTGTGAGAGAGAGAGAGATAAGATAGATAGATACATAGATAGATAGAAAGATAGATAGATAGATAGATAGATAGATAGATAGATAGATAGATAGATAGATAGATAGATAGAGAAAGGAGGAGGAAGGCAAAGAGATAGAGACACATAATATATCAATAACTACATAATTCAATGTGACCTATTTCGTGGGCAACGCGTTGTGATACGAGGGATATTAAGGATCTCTTGCTGGCGGGTCGAAATTCTTTTCAGATACTCCCAGGTTGATCACTGAATGCAAAGACGTACATTTCATACATATGCCTCTAATTACACTCAGATTGTATATATACACACGTGAGTGTATGCGTGTGTGTGTGAGAGTGCATAATGGTGTGTGTGTGTGTGTGTGTGTGTGTGCGCGCGCGCGCGCGTGTTTGTGTACACTCATATCCAACAAGTTTGTGTGCTCTCGGATGTGGTGATCCTTCGTTGCCTGATTAAATTGTGTCGGGTGCAGAAATATCCTCTTAGACGACATATAAGGCTGTGAATGACGTCATTCGATCTTAGAATGCACGGGTTTCGGCATTGTTCCGCGTCGTCAGCTGCAAAACACTGCAAGTGTCTTTCTTCTACAGCAAAAATTCTATGTTCATATTTTACCTATATATACAATGTGTGTGTGTATGTGCAAGCATATATGCATATATATATATATATATATATATATATATATATATATATATATATATATATATATATATATATATATGTATATATATATATATATATATATATATATATATATATATATATATATATATTTATATATATACATACATATATATATATATATATATATATATATATATATATATATATATATATATATATATATATATATGGAGATATATATATATATATATATATATATATATACTTACACATACAGGTCATGTTATTCACTACCTCCCCTGGCCATGGCTCCCATATGTCAATTCTAACGCGCTGACGTAGCAATATACAAATTCATGTATGTTAGTAAGATGATAAACACACTAATGTACTCATATGTGTACATGTGAAAGTTTAATTCTATATACATATATCATTTCATGTCTTTTTCTCTTTCGTATGAAGAAGCGGATTAATAAACTCTGTTGCAGGTCTAGCAAACATGACGTGTGAATTTGTAAAATGCAAGAAGCGAAACTCTAAGTAGATAAATAAGTATGTAAATAAATACACACAAAAAATATATGGAGATAGTATGAGTTGGACTAAACGTATAATGTGTTTGTTATATTATGGCTGGTTAGTATATATATATGTATTAAGTCAGTAAGCAAACATACTGGCATTTAAGTAGATGTTTAAAATATGCTCAGTAATAATTTCGACTTGTGTCTATGTGTTTGTTTATGTGCCTCTGTATGAATGTTTACGAGAATGTGTTTATGAATATATGTGTGGATGTAAAGATCATTATACTTATATGCATATATGTAGTTATACGTAGTTATAAGTACGAAAATGTGTTACGTAAGCGGATAAATGTTAAGTTTACGTGCAAGAAAGAGTATTAATTCCTGAAAATTGTTACGAACATGGATGAATATACATGCATTCACACGCACACACGCGCACACAAACACACATACACAACAGACACATGCACAACAGACACAGACACACATATACCAGGTGGGACGCAGAAATGCGCATAAATATAAATCCACATCAGCATGGACATCAGTATAGACATTCATACATCGACCCGCATGCCATATACACAAAAGCTTACACATGCTCACACATGTGCACTCACAATATACAATTATGATGACGATGACGACGACGACGACGATGATGATAACAATAACAACAATTCCTTACAGACAAAACAAAGAATTAGAAAAATTAAAGCCATACCATTAGAAGAAGAATATTACAAGAATACTTGCTTTCTCCACTCCTTTTCTGTCTGACACTAACGCCTTTAACCGACATGATAAACAGAAATGTGGATACAAACTGGGATAAACATGATAAACAGATACAAACTGTGATAAACATGATAAATAGAACTGTGGATACAATAGCTATGGTAAAACCATCAACCATTCCTTTTATATGGATAAACTCAAAGTGTACGCTGCAAATGATAAACAACTAGAAACATTATTACAGAAAGTGCATGGATTTACCAAATCACACAATGAAGGATACAATAAGAAACTGCAGAATAAGTGATAATGGGGAAGGTACAACAAATCATATTGTATCTGGTTAATGCAGTCTCCCTCATACAGAAAAAAACTCTAGAAAAAAATCAAAGAACCCTACAGATCCTGACCACCAAAGGCACGAGTATTCTCTCCAGCTCTCCACCCTACAGGCACATACTTGGAGTAGAGACATTCACTCTTGCTATTTTTGCCACAAATTACCTCTCCACCCGAACATTTCTTCCGAAGGAGAACATAAAAACGACGATGAGCGCTTTATCGAAGAGGAAGGTGTCTTACCTTTCTACCTCGTCCACCACGCAACCTCTTTCTCCATAGCCGGTAGACAGAGGAATACCACCTGCTCTGCTTTCTTAAAGGTAGCTGGTAGGACGACCCTCACAATGAATTTAACCGATAGTTGGATTTGTCCCACGCGTGACAACAGCTATTCGAGATAATTCCATAAGTCAGCAATACCTGAACACTGCTCGACTGCAAGCAGAACGTTTTAGTCGCTGTGTGCGCATCTCTAATAATAATAATAATAATAATAATAATAATAATAATAATAATAATAATAATAATAATAATAATAACAACAATTGTAATAGTTCTTGGCCAGAACTACGAGGCGAGAAACGAAAGAACAAGAACTTCGCTAGCAGTAAAGAAGAAACGTCGTGGAGTGTGAAAAGCACGTATCGAATCAGGAAGGGGGCTTGAAAGAAGTTATATAATATTCAAGGATGTATTAGGGTTTAAAAGTACACATAAACCTATATGCATGCACATACGTAAAATATATTCATAAACACACATAGTTGCACAGAAACTTTTAAAAGTGCAATAAAACAAACAAAATCTAAAACGAGCTATAATTGTAGTTGAGTTTACTAATAACCTATATTTCACACGTTACTTGTAATCAGGACTTAACTCTTTTTGTCATTATACTTTAGTGACAAGTCTGGTCATTCGGACCGCAAGTTCAATCCATCCAAAGAAATTCTATGTAGTTTTCGATTACCTAAATTCAGCCAGTAAGTGAAAGTATATTCTTAGCGGGATTTCGTCTGTGTTTATGTTCAGAGTTCAAATCCTGTCATGGTAATCTTTAAATTCATTCTCTCAGGGTCGATAAAATAAGAACCAAGTGAGCACTGGGGTCGATATAATCGAATTACCCCCTCCTTGGAAATGCAGGTCTTGTGCCAGAATTTGAAACCAATATTTGTGTATGTTTGTGTAGGCTTGTTTATATATAAACATGTGTGTGTATATGTGCGTGAGTGAATATGTAAAATTGCATTGGATAGAAAGCCAGCCTCTGCTTTCATCAGAGTCTTTCATCAGGGTATTTAATCGCATATGAAGAGGCTTGCTTCAAAACACAAAAACCCAACAGATCGACCGTATTGTGTATAAACTTATCAAGTATTAAATATTGTCCTGTACTTCCGCTAGTTTGTCGTGATTTAATTTATTTTATATTGTCGTTCTTAAACATTCTATCATTTTCATTTTTTCAGATTGAGAAATGGGTAAAAATAAAATGAGATGGATTCATACATTTGCATCCATGTAGCCATCTCCCGCTATCATATCATATATCGAGGGTTATACTTATTCGGTCTGAGTATCTATGATTCTGACAAACCAGTGATAAGCATACTGTTGTACATGACATTTTAACTTGTTTCTGAAACAAAAAAAAAAAAAAAACATTAGTCTTGAAATATTATTTCATCTTTGTAAGAACAAATAACTAAAGCTTCTCTTTATCTGACAATTTAAGATCCAATATTTCGGGTGGTGAGCAGATGATGTAAATGATTACCTATTCGGATATGTACTACACTAGGCATGTTAGCATGAACTCAAATGTATTTTCTTCATGTAGAAGCCATTAATGTAAGCATTTCTTATATCATTATACATGAGTGTGTCTTTATGTATTCACGTATGTGTATGTGATTTCCGCGGTCTGATGTTATCGGTGTACAGTTATGTGGATTTAAATTATTTATGCTGATATGTTTATATTAACCAAAGAACTAAGATAAAGAAATGGAGAGGTGAAGAGAAACAGAAAAACATAAAGACAGAGAGATTTGCTAATATACTTCAATGAAGACATGTAACCACCACACTAAACAAGACACTAGAAACACTAATGATGTAAAATATAGAAGACAGCTTTTTTTTTAACGACATACACCATGGTGATGATTATAATTGATGTACTTTTATTTAGATACACTGATAGAAATGATGACAACCACAACATCAATTATATTGCTTATAGTGTTAGTGATAATGATAATGACGACTGTGATCGTGAGTGAGAAGTCGTGATGGTATTAATGGTGACAACGATAACACGAAATCACGCTTTTAATCATTACCATATAATAACCGCATAGCTGCTTCTGCTGCTACTGCTGCCCATGGTACTACTTCTGTTATTGATGACGAAGACGATGGTGAGGACGACGACAACGACGGTGATGATGATGATGATGATGACGACGACGACGACAATGATGATGACAACGACGACGAAAGTGATAAAAGGAGAATTACGATACTCATGTTAATGATGATAAGAAAGCCGATGATAATCAATCATAGTGTGATGATGATCTCGATGAAAGGAGGAGGAGAATGAGAAAGAGAAGTAAAGGGAGAAAGACATTGAGTATGACTGGTGACACTAAGAAAGAATTGAATGCTATTTTGATGAGAAAGAAGATGAGAAATGATCTTATCGAAATTTTCTATCATTACTATACGATGATGATAATGATGATGGTTATGTTGGTGGAGTCAACGACGGTAATGATGGCGTTGACGACGGGGTTATTTGTCGGTGTCGATACTGACTTATGAGGTTCGCGACGATGGAGTCAAAAGAATGTGGAAAGGAGAGATAATGGAAGTAATTAGAAGTCGTCACGCTGTTAAGCACCGGAGAGCGGCTTGCTGTTGTCACGAACTCGTGCTTCGAACCTGTGCAAGAAGAATCGGATGTTAAAGCCATCGGCGGATTCAACGTGTCTTTTTCTTTTTTTTTTCTTTTTTTTCATGAGCGAATCGTACGCTTGCAAACATGTTTCTGTGTGTAGTGAAAGTGTGATATAGGATGGTAGAGAGGAGGAGGAGAGATAGAGAAAACAAAAGAAAGAAGAAGAGAAAATGGAGGAGAGTTGAAAAAGACAGATAGAAACATTTATAAATTTATGAAGTGAGGTGAAAGCGAGAAAACGAGAAAAATGGAGAGATTGAAATTGGGATGGTTTGATATCAGAATGGAAAGAAAGAGAAAGAGGAGAAAAATAAAAGAAAATGTGTTTGTAGCTGGCGAGATAGTGGAAATAAATGGGAGTGTGAGAAAGAGAGTCAAAAAGGGTGAGAACTTCGTAGAGATGTTAGAAAAATGATGAGAAGATTATTACAAATGTAGAGATTCTGACGAAAATGAAAGAAAATTTACGTTTGTGAAGAGAGTTGTCCGCGAATTTATGTATGTGGTAAGAGAGAGAAAGGAGAGAGAGAGGAGTGGGTCCGGGAATGGTCGAAGTAGTCTGTGAGTGGGAAAGAAAGTGAGAGGAAAATTGAAAGAGTGTGTAATTGAGGTGTGAAAATGTGATCCAAAGTGAAGAGAAAAATAAGAGTCAATAAAAAGTGGAAGCCTGGTATATAGAGGGAAATACTGAGAGAATAGATATAGAAAGAAAGAGAGAGAGAGAGAGAAAGAGAGAGAGAGAGAGAGAGAGAGAGAGAGAGAGAGAGAGAGAGAGAGAGAGAGAGAGAACGGAGATGGAAAAATGCACGTACAGGTGTTTACGTATTTGAAAGAAAGAGGAAGTTGAAAGATCGAGAAAACGCGGAAATAGCAAAGAATAGAATGGGGGAGAAACGCAAAATGAGAACAAAGACGACGGAGAGAGAGAGAGAGAGAGGAATAGCTAGAAAGAGAGAGAGAGGAATAGCTAGAAAGAGAGAGAGAGAGAGAGAGAGAGAGAGAGAGAGAGAGAGAGTTGAAGGTAAAAGAAAAGTGACTGTGTAAAGATTAGACTGAAATAAAAGCTAGATAGAAGAGGAAAAATAAAAAGGAAAGAAATTGAAGTATAAAGGAATGTTTGCAAACGTGAGAAAGAGCCCGAGAGTTGGGAGAGTTATAAGAAGAATAGGAGTAAGAATGCGAGGAAGAAAGTAAAAGGAGAATGAGACGACATGGGGGAGATATGTGTACGTGATTAGCTAAATTAGCATGCATTTAAATACGATGTGCCTGAGATGTGCGTATTTGTGAATGTGGTCGAAAAAGAAAAGTTATGTCGACCTGAATAAAAGAAAAGCTGATAAGAGTGGATTGGTGGAGAGAAGGACAGAGGGAGAAAGAGAGAGAAAGGTGATGTATTTGAAGTGAGGTTATAAGAAGGAGCATCCTAATTAGATCCTTATGTAAGCTGGTGTTGATGTTTCTGATAACCTGACCCAGAGCACAATGTTCATGTTTGTCTCAGGCTATGGTGTTCTAAAGAAAGTATAAGACAAACACGCACAGAGAGGCGCACGCACTTCGAAACAATTGTACAGAAATGTCCAACTAGAAATAATTATACATTATCTTGAAATATACACATACAGACTACATTTACTCTACAGATGCATTATTGCATGTTCATGCACTGAGACATAAACTTGTATATATCTTTTGTGTGCGTGTGTGTATGCATGCCTAACTATTTTCCTATCACACAATGCATTTATATGTGTATATGCACATAATATTATACTTATACTTAAGTACACATCCATTCGTAAATATGTACACATTTATGAATAACAAATACTGCGCCACAACACCTTACAATCAGACATGTGAGACAGCAATATTGAGTGTGGGAACCTAATTAATGCAAAAACGAATACGCACGCGCACACGCTTGCACGTACACAAACACACATTAAAGTGACGTGTGACAGATAAGTATAGTTTTAAGAAGAATTCGCTGCTATTTGTAACTTATCTAGCTATCATGTAGAGTTCTTGCTTATCGGTTCATGTATTCCCGTACACATACTTTATATATAGTATGTTTGAGAGGATAGTGACTTGTCATTCTTCCGAATCGTGGTACCATGAAAAAGATCCCTAACGGGCTAATATGATTATGTGTAAGATATGTTTATTTTCTGCATGCATAAAGCAAATACTTATATCGAAACACGAGATTATAGTCACAAAAGTCCATTTCTATTACCACTATTACACGCACATCACGTGAGCCAGACACACTTCTCATCCCGTTTTAGTTTTGCAAAAGCAGTATTTATTCCACTGGACATCAGAAAGATATCGGGCAATACTTGGCATCTGAGTATCGTAACGAAAGTCTTCGACTAAAGGCTCCATCCATTTTTTTCCTTTTCGATACGGTTTTTCAACGCGGCAATTGTTGATGGAAGATTTGTGAGTCACAGTCCATCAACGCGGATGTATATGAAGTTTCGGCTTTTCTCCTCGTATTTCTTCTTAAATATCAACAAACTAATTCCTGTAACTTTCAACTACACCCTCTATTGTGGAAGTGAGTGCACACATCAATGCTTTTAGCAATTGGATGTTATCTATACAAAACTTCAAGTTAAATATGAACTGAATCAATTCAGAGTAACCTTGAAAACATCATATGATGCTGTGATATATGACAATTAATGTACATATCAAAAACTAAATTTATATTGTCTTTCTAAATATGAACAACATACAACTAGAAATATCAAGGTTCCCACAAAAATGAACCATCATTTTGATGACGAAGCATAGCTCTGTAGTCATTTTGTGATGTGTCACAGTATTTATGCTTTTGCATGCATCTATCGATACTCAGTCCTATTTTACCAGAGGAAAATTGGTAGACTACTCAGCTACGGAATACTTCGTGAGTTGAAGCTGGTTTTTAATATGTCTGTACAAAATATATCCAGTTTCTGAAATGTATAAAATACCATTATTCTTCTAGCTTGCACTGAATCAACCTTCCAACCACTAAAATAAAAATTTACTAAGTAACGTATTTGCCATGTGAAAATTGTATTTTCTGAAACTTTTGATTAAAATTTTCATATATCTTTGACAGGTATAGATTTTACAAACGCTTCATGATTAGCAACATCAACTATTTTATTAAATTTCAGTTTGTGCCCATAATTCTTGTTTTAAGTTAATTTTGTTTTAAGTTATGCTGTAGAAAACGCTATAGATATGGAAAAATAAAGTTTCTATGTGTTTGTCTCAAATTTTCAGGTGCGGCTATATTTTTATATTACGTTCCATTCATAAAAAAAAGTATGAATATCAGCTGTATCCCACCACAACTTTCGTTTGCCATATCTTTGCTTTGCTTGTCAGTAAAATTCAGTTGTCTAGAACGTCATAACAAAGTCTTCAATTCCTACCTTAAATCCTTTAATATACATGAAAAGTTTCACTTTATGTCGAGGGCAGGGTTTTACTGATTTTTAAATAGGATCATTACTGTATTTTAATATTAATAAATAACTAAAACTTGAACCAAAGAATCATATAGATTTTTTACAAATTCTTTATAATGTGAAAAAGAAAAAACTAGAATTGAATAAAAAAAAATATGAACAAAAACGATAACAACAATGACAATAAAAATGTTTAAAAAATGAAATTATTTCATATTAAAATACAATTTTGTTATTTTGATAAGGGCTTAGCTAATTTCGTTTTGGAAACATTAATGAACGATTGTTGAAATTAAAACAGAAACATATGCAAAACAAATAAAAAGCGGCTGCAAATTCTTCAGAACCTGGCTGAAGGGAATCATAGTGCGATTTCTATAGAGAACAAGATAGAGGAGAATATGAATGAGTTAAATCGTGCTTTAATTAACTGCTTTTGTCAGTGTAAACATTTGTCATGTTTGTTATTCTGTAGAGATTTCATTGGAAAGAAAATTTTAGATTGTATTTAGGAATTTGTGAGTATGTTCGTGTGCCTCGGTCTTCTTTGTATGAACATCTCACGATTCTGCATCAGAAACCATGATCACTCATAACATTGGATACACTTTCTGCCTTTGTTCAATATTCTCATCATTAAATATGATTCCATCGATATAACAGTCTCATTATCTTCAAGACACAGCCCAAAGATAAATTGAATCGGCTAGTGGTTAAGTTACTCTACACGACTAGAATTTAATATGTTGCAACTTTCTCAAAATATATGAAGAGGCTACGCATCATTGATGATGTCTTATTTTACTCTCTTAAAAGTCAAATAAATTCGCTGCAAACTTTTTTTGCATTCCCTCTGACACTTTAAATATACCTCAAAAATACATTTACACTTGATGCTCCAGGAACTGTCCCAATAAATATGGATACGACCGGAATGAAAAATTTAAAATATGCAATATAAACGCAATGATCTGGTGATACAACCAGGCACATATATTGATTTGAAATTTTGGTACAAGGCCAGCAGTTTCGGAGTAGAAGATGAGTCGATTACATCGGCAATCAATGTTTAACTAGTACTTATATGGATCCCTAGATGAGGAAAGGCAAAGTCGACCTCGACGGAATTTTAACTCAGAACGTAAAGACGGACACAGTACTACTACATATTTTGCCCGGGGTGCTAACGATTCTAGCCGATTACCGCCTTATCAGGAATGTATATTAAAATAAAATAGATATATTATTTACCCAACATATAATTATGCGTTTGGGAGAAAAATGCAAGTAAAGATATTCCCTTCATTAGCACAAACTTATTTTTTAGAAATAAACGATAATATAAAATGAAACGGACATTTAGAGCGACAAAATAGTGTATTTTGAGCACAATATCTCTAGAAATGAATTCTTTACTTCCAAATACTCTGCAAATTTCGAGGTAAAATGTGGAAATCAAAGTCAAACTATTGCAGCTGTATAACGACAGATGTAATTTAAATAAATCAAGAAGATATTTTTGCGAAAATTCTTCGAAAATGGAATAGAAGTTGATACGTATAGAGGAAAAAATAAGTGAAATAAAGGAAGCGGTTTTATAATGCACAAGTGCGCACGCGCACGCACGCACGCACGCATAGATATATTCCTCGTAATTTTTTAAAGTATATATTTGTCTATCTATCAGTCTCTTTCTCTCTCTCTCTCTCTTTCTCTATATACATAGATGCCTTTATGTAGTCAAACACACTCACAAAGACACACACACGCGCTCACACACATATATATACGCATGTATATATATATATGTATGAATACGCATATATATATATATATATATATATATATATATATATATATATATATTATGCATTTATGTATGTATATATATGTGTGTGTATACATATATGTAAATTGGTGTGTTTCTGTATGTGTATATGTGTGTGTGTGTGCGTGTGTGTGTGTGTGTGCGTGTGTGTCTGTGTTTGTATGCTGTTAAGGCATGAAATGATCAATTTAATGAAAGAAAATCACATGTTGTGTAGAGAGAATGTGCATGTCAAATTGGTGTAAGTTTAATGAATATTGCTGTTTTTACGCGAGACTTATGCATCTCTAAGACGCACGAAAGCGTGGCTTTGCAATTATTGCTTACATTGATTGGAAGCCCCATCAAGAGTGACAGACTGTAAATAAAACAAACACCACATTACTCGGATGGATGTAGATAGTGAGAGTAAATAGATGGAATAAAAATATGGGCGAGAACTCCACCTAACTTCGATCACTGTCAATTTATAATCAGGGAAAACAGTCGGCATCTTGCTGGAGCAGTGACGTTAGATTATTGATCTGCATGAAATGCGTGCCACCATATCAAAATAAGTACCAGATGGCCCTGGTGGTGATGGTGATGATACAAAAACTTAAAATGGATGTTTCAAGTCCAGATTTGTGGTGACTAAAAATTTTCAGAATATCGTGACACTCCCAACTTGTCTTTTATCGCTTTACGTTCTACTCACATGTCTTACACGACAATACATCAGGCCGAATCGATTGTTCAAATGTAGCACTGCGTCGACCAAAAGACAATGAATTCTCTAAATACATTACGTGTGTATGTCCAAAACTATCAAAGATATATACAAGCACATATGAAAATAAGATTATAGATACATGTATCATACAAGTGATACATAAACACACACATATATATTTTTAACCGTTTTATTGTTTCAGTCATAAGACTGCGTTCATGCTGGAAGACCGCCTTGAAGAATGTGTATCTATAAATATTTGTGTATGTATAAATATATTGTTGATAACCACTTGGAAGTTCTTATACAGTTTGCTTCTCATCAGTTGTCGTATTCTGTTAATATAACTGGTAAATAAACTGACCGCTATAAAGTATGAACACTCCTACATGTATTCTCGAAACTACACGGCAGATGGGTGTACATGTACAGAACTTCATAGATTATTAAGGCTGATATTTATTGTGATGCCATTTTTGAGATGCTCAAAAGAAGATACTTCCATACCAAAAATGTTTCTTTCGTTGGAATGTGGTCATGCTCTGACACCATATTGAAAGGTTTAGCCGAACAAATCGACCAAACTCTTTACTCGAAAAGCTAAATTACGGGGTGTACACAAACCAGCACGGGTAGTCAAGCGATGATTGGGTGGCGGGAAGATACACACAAAACACACAATTCATACATATATTGTACGTAGTTGTTACCATACATGCATATATATAATTATACACACACACACACACACACACACACAGAGGCATATATATATATATATATATATATATATATATATATATATATATATATATATATATATATACATTTATATATACATTTATATATATATATATATATATATATATATATATATATATATATATATATATATATATATATACATTTATATATACACGCTCGTGCACACAAACACAAACAAACACAGACACACACACTCACACAAATACACACACACAGACGCACACATACCACATATATTTATATATCTATATATGTACGACGGGCCTCTTTCTGTTTCAGTCTACTGAATTGGTCGACCGAAAACGCATTGGTTGGCCCAACTCACCGACCCCACCTCCTAAAAAAGCTTGCCCAAGGTGTCACGCTGTTTGAATGAACCCCGGAATCATGTGGATAGGAAGCGAATTTCTTTCCACACATTGGTATATAATCTGTACGAAAGACAATAAATATAAATTATATAACATCCCTAATTTATCACTCGACGCCATGACCGTTTTCAAGAGAGGTAAACATTAAACTATATTTAAACAATCAAACAAAGTCATGCATGGCATCACAAATATTTCATTTTGTTCGACGCTCCCAGTTGACTAAAGGAATAGATTGAGAAGAAGTGTAGCCTCTCCTGCGGCAGACGAAGTGAAATATCCGAACATCTCTTGGTCACAATTAGTCACCTGAATAAAGTCTCGTCATTCACGTGTCTGCAAAACTAATGTGCATGTAATGTACAGTGTATGTACATACGTTAGTCTGTAGCAATTCTGTCTGACGTTATTAATGCTCTTGACACAGGCACGCAGATGCCTTGATCTCATATTAGCTCTTGTAAGAATATAAGCAATGTAAGAAACCGTACTGTCTAAAGTATATCTTCGAGAAACTGAAAGATTTATTGTAATCTAGTTTGGTACTGTACATGTCTAAGACCAAATACTGCAGTGGAAAGACATCGTCTTTTATCTATTTTAGCTAAACGAATTATGTATCAGTAATATACTGTGAAATGAGTCAATGGACTAAATTTCTACCATTAAAACAACTGACCTCTTTTGCAGAGAAATATATGAGTACATTGGCGGTAAGGGCAGCGCAGTAAGAAATTATAATGGGTAGAAAGAAAAGCATTGTAGTGATGGGTTACAGTGTAATATTGATGGTGGTGGTGGTGGTTAAAGTGATGGTATATTTATGATACTGGTGGTAGTAGCTATGACGATGGGTGTGATGGAGTTGGCTGCAGTCTCTACCTGTTGGTGAAACTAATCTTGTCAACGTCATGAGTAAGAGCATCGACGAAATATATTCACGTAAGAGAAGCTATTCTAAGTAGATTAAGTTCACGTAATCCCCTTGAGTGCAACTGGGAATACACATTAGTATAGTATTCCCCGCAATTTCTACATACTGATATTAACTTTCATTCGCATACAATAAGACTTAGACACTTATGTCGCTTACACATACACACACACACACACACACACACACACACACACACACGCACACACACATCTCGGGGCACTCACACAACCATGCACAAAACATACATGTAAATACATAAATAAACACGCATGCACATTCATGCAAACAACCTGAAGTATATACATACATGCTCTTACAAGCTACTTTAAGTAGCATTTCTAGACGCTCCCTCCTGTTTCCTAGTTCACCTAATAACACGTGTAGATAGAATATTCATGCTGTGCAAAGAGCACATGAAAATAACATAGATAAACTTTCTTGACATAGATGTTTCTCAGTCCATCAGTTATGAATAGGTGAGGGAGTATAGGTCAGATTCCAGTCTCGTTTGGCGTGGCAATAATAGGAATTCGGTGCCAGTAATATCGGGGATTCTGGAATGAAATAAAAAAGAATGAGAAAAAATTTATAACATTAAAACCCATGTTAGGAACTGCATTCAGAAAGAATATTATTATGTTTTGCAAGTGCATGTGCTTAACTGCAAAAAATGTCTCTAACGTTTGTATGGTAACAACTACGTGCAATATTTTAAGAAGATTCATCGCCACGAACAACACTACTTGGGTATATTTTACGAAGATGAATAGCTCTAAGAGAAAATCTCAGTGACTCGAATGTGTAACATCAAACCAGTGCTGTTTAAGTTCAGAATTGTGCATGCTATTGCCGCTAGGAACTCATATCATTTACGGCACTATCAATAACTTAGACCAGCTAGTTGCATAGATGTATCGGGATCAGGCACCATGCATGTAATTTCCGGACACGTACACAACTGTTTTGCTCACTTGAAGTCCTTAAAATCAAATTTTCTCATGAAAAAATTAGTATTAGTTATCATTTCGCACATGTGTGTCTCTGTGAATTACGTTATACCTATCATGTGAGTGGTTTTCTCAGATTGTGATCAAGGATGTCTACGTGCGTAGCAGCAGCGCTATTCAGGTTTGGAACATTACGCCATTGTTGGGCCTTATATCATTTAATTAAAAGGTTAATAGAAGTTGGATGCTGAAATATGTATTGGTTCTCACTAGAAAAGGACACTGTTTGAACGATAGTTAAGCTTAGCATCCGTTATGATGGTGGGAGCTTTAGTTGCATGCTGCTAATTTATTAAGGGAAATGGATGCGATGATGCTTTATCGGTACGTACAAATTAGGCTAGACCATACAGAAGCAGCTAGCTCCAGTGTATTCCAATCACAAAGAATTTTATAATACTATATAAAGCTTAAGGGCTACTGTGCAATCTGCGTCTGATTCTAGGACTGTGTGAGGTATTGTTTGTGATTTATATGTGTGTATGTATGTGTTGGCTTGTGGGTTTATATGTCTGTGTATGTAAGCAATACTTTCAGCATGTCTGTCAGTGCTCAAATACACAACCGAAGTATTAGCAATTGTATTGTAATACACATAATTATACGAGTACATGTGCATATCATCCAAACTTCTCGTCGCGCATAGCTGACGATATTCATATATATAAAATGCATTTATATTTTGCAAATATCAAACCCTTTCATGAATCTTTTAGTGAAGTAAAAGAAACAAAATAACAAGCAATGAAGCGCACACACGCACTCACACAAGCATGCTCACACAAGTATACACACACATACACAGTCCCCCACACACATGCATGAATGTGTGCTTATGTTTGCGTAGCTATTTGTATCCATATGCAAATGTCATGTCGAAAACCCTTGTAGTTGCCAACTCTCCTACGGGCAAGATCATACTTGTTTTTATTGCATTCCATTTTGTTTACATATTATTTTATTATTTACCTATATACATATATCGTTTATATATATATATATATATATATATATATATATACAAACAGACTCAACTCCTGTGTATACACACGCGCATAAATATACACACACATGCGTATGAATGATGTTCACGTCGACACATATGCCTCATATATATATATATATACATATATAGATATATATGTGTGTGTGTGTGTGTGTGTATGTGTGTGTGTGTGAATGTATGTATGTCAAGCAAAGTATACTCACTAAGAAATGCCTATATAAAATATATAAATAAATATTGGTTCAGGGATTAATGTTTCCTTCCATTCCACAGTCTTACCCATATTTCTTCTACTCACTTTTTTTTACCTTCCATCTGTCTCAGTCTCTCTCTCTCTCTCTCTCTCTCTCTCTTTCTCTCTCTCTCATTTCTCACACACTCTCTCTCTCTCTCTCGCTCCCTCTTTCTCCCTGTCTCT
Source organism: Octopus bimaculoides (assembly GCF_046866305.1). Taxonomy (NCBI): domain Eukaryota; kingdom Metazoa; phylum Mollusca; class Cephalopoda; order Octopoda; family Octopodidae; genus Octopus; species Octopus bimaculoides. The sequence goes on along the minus strand of NC_142934.1, from coordinate 71,005,027 downwards.
TCTCATTCAATATGCTTTTGGGAATATTGTCAAGGAAAGTTGCAGAAAATAGCAGAATACACTAAGTGTACATGTATGTGCGTATGAATGTGTGTTATACATGTGTGCATACATGTATGTTTTTGATATGTACTAATGTGTGCATGAGTCTATGAAAATATTGTATCAATATATGAGTATATATTTATATATATATATATATATATATATATATATATATATATATATATATATATATATATATATATATATATATGTCAGCGCATGTCTCTCTTTCTTTGTGTGTTTATCTATCAATCTATCTGTCTAAAAATGTGTCTATATAGCTATATATAAATGTATGTGTGTCTATGTACGAGCGCACATACATGCGCGTTGCGTAGGTGAGGTGATTATATACATATACGTGAATATAGCTGTGAATATATATATATATATATATATATATATATATATATATATATATATATATATATATATATATATACATGTATAAATATATGTAAATATAAATATGCATATACATACACACACATGCATACATTCATACATATCCGTACATGCATACATATATTTAAAACTATATATCTACGTAAGCGTATTTTCAAGTGTGCGGGTTTATCTATGTATATCCAAGTGCGGAGGGGCATGAATGTGTGTCGCTGTGTGATGTTTGTGTACTTACATATTGCTTATATCACTTCTGCTAAGATTCGAATTGCTGTAGTTGACAGGTCCTTAATTTTTGTGTTTTTCGGTATCTATCATCGTCATGCTCTTAATATCTTCCTACAGGTTTTGGTGTATGAGATTGTATCTTTATCTGTGCTTATATATATATATATATATATATATATATATATATATATATATATATATATGTGTGTGTGTGTGTGTGTGTGTGTGTGTGTGTGTGTGTGTGTGTGTGTGTGTGTGTATGTGCTTGTTATTATAAACACTTGTTTATTTGTGTTTATGTTGCATGAACTTGCAAGTATATACGCGTGCTTGTGTGTTTATTCATATATATATATATATATATATATATATATATATATATATATATATATATATATATATATATATATATACATATATATATATATATATATATATATATATATATATATATATATATATATATATATATATATACATACACATATATATATATATATATATATATATATATATATACATATATATATATATATATATATATATATATATATATATATATATATATATATATATATATATATATATAGATATATATATATAAGAAAGTAATATAATACTTATACAAATTTCAGTTATGTACTTTTTATATACTCTCATGTGAAATGCAGCTGTATAGAAACGTAATATATATGCATACACACATGTGTATGCATATGCACGCATATGTATGTTTGTGTGTACTTATTGCTATGTAAATACTGGTATGTACATAACTGTATGTAAGCCCGTTTCACTCACAATCGCAGTGAATTTGAAGAATCTTTAGCAGGTCGGACAAAGTAGCCTGCTGTTATTGCTTCTGTTTTTTACATTTTGTATTCAAATTCCGCTGAAGTGAACTTCGGTTTTCATCCTTCCAACATTGAATAAGGTACCAGTGAAGAATCGAAGACTGTTTGATTGAGTTACACTCCCTTCCAAACAGGTGGGTCGTTTACTTACGTCAGAAAGTATTATAAGGAAAAGTATTTCAAAGTGTAGTATTTGATATGTTTTGTCTGTTTTGAGTCGGCAAGAATAGAAAATATATTTTAAAGACACAACGCTATTTCTATGAAATGCGAAATAGTCCATAACTAAAGATTCAGTGAACGAAACTCACACGTACAAATATAGAAAGAAAATAAACGAAACCATGGTTGAAATCGAATTCCCTTCGCCTGGTTAATTCCCAAGTGTATTAGATTTATGCAGCCGGCCCTTAGGTGGTATGCAGTCATACAAGCTTACACATGCCTTATCAAGAACTTCATGTCAAACTGTCCTTCTGAAAATTAAACTCTACATTTCCGCATGATATAAAATGTCTTACACCTGTCCATCACAAACACACCAGAAACTGCTTTCTCTCCCAATAATATGTCGATAGGCTGGTAACGTCTATTGATTGTTCCAATTAAATTAAGTCAAGTAATGCATTTCTTTTCCAGATATATTTCATAATTATTTCTGACATATACACCTTAACGTGCAAAGACTCATAAACAAACACACACACGAGCGAGCACCGACACACACTCATATGCACACACACACACACACACACACACACGTGCGCACATACCCCCCCCCCCAGACACACACATGCAAACACACTGATACATACTCACACACATATTAGCTTTTTCCACTCAGTAAATTAGCGGTGTTATATGTAAGATATATATATATGTTAATTATATCCTTTATACAATATGTTAATTATTATATTTGTATATTGTAGTTAGTGCATGAGCTAGCAAGCATATATATATGAATTTGGAATTTTCCAGAAAACCTTTTGGACATAAGTTATCGAATAAGTTATCATGAAAGTAATGAGTCAACGAATGCCAAAATGAAACTAGTTTTTAGTATCAGGTTCGTTTATCGTGCTTAGCGCTAGTTAAGAAATCAGAAATCGTCTTAATAACTGAAGTCTGCGAGAATAGTCAAAAGGTGGCCTAATGATGGGGAATAATTGTTACTAAAGACTTTCTTAGATGCTATATACAATTTATGTTCATATGTGTGCTTCATTGTATAAATATATTTTAAAAAAATATTCTAGTTGAGGAAATTGCTTTGCTTCGAATGGGGCTGGCAGGTATTTTTGTTGAAATATTTTCGGAAGAAAACTCTTCTTTGTGAAGCAGACTTAGATATGTTAAGAATGTGCTAGTGTGAAAGGTTATTGATTATTGTAACGCCTAGCATTTATTGGGAGTGTGCTGGCTTCTGTAATCTTCATGAATAATGATAATACAATGATTTGTGTACGTTTCATGAGAATTTTAATGTCTGTATTTCGGTGTTGTAGAAGGATACAAGTTTGTCGAGTATCTATTGTGGGATATTTTTCGCGGTCGCTGCTTCTGAAAGTTATTCAGACCTGTTTGGAGATGCTGACGCTTGCCTGTACACGGAGATGAATGAGGAGCCCAGGATGGCATGTGTGTATACGTGAATGTATTGGAGTGTGTTTGTCTCTGTGTGCGAGTTTGTGTGTATATGTACGCGCGTTTGTGTCTTGTCGAAGTACAATACAAGAGAAATAACCGAGCGTAATGCTTATTGAAAGTTCTGTCAACACAGGTTACCAGGGAACTGAGTGTGAACGAAACATTTCCGAGTAGTATTTTCCACTATTTGTATACTTCATCCACCGTGACGGGATATGAAATACTGCACTTCTACTTGAAAGCTGAATTTCTACCAACTATGCTGGTTGCTCCTTAGCTGCTGTTCTTCATTTTCTTGTCATTACTCCTGCTTATTACTGTTGTTACTTTGCTATTAGCTGTTGTACATTACTGATATGACTGTGTTATTGTTAGTGAAATAGCTTCTGAAACAGTCTAACAGTCATTCTTATTTCGAAAGCAAACATTCTCTAGTGGTGGCAATAGTAGTGGTTGCGCTGATGGTTGTAGTAGTGATAGTGATAGTGAGCAAATTATAGATCGACTTGGTCGTGGTGGTGATGGTGGTTGTGGCGATGGTGATGATTATGGTGGAGGCGATGGAGATGATTACACTGAAGTTATTAGTTTTGTTACTCGCTTTCAGAATTACATTTGTAGTCACTATGAATGTTTTTACATTTTTGAAATTGGTGTTAATGTCTTTTTATTGATGATTCTACAGCGATTTTACTGTTACAAAAATGATGCTGTTGATGAATCGGATGACAGGATTCGTAATTTTGTTATTGTAGTTTGGATTTTGAACCTATGTTTTGTAGGTAATGCTGTTCGGGTTGTTAGCACACGTATTGGAGTTAGTACTGATGTCTGCATTGATGGTGACGGTGGTAAGAGTGTTGATGTGAATATTGGTGGTTTTGGTCATGTAATGAATTGTAAGAGCTACTATAGAAAGATTATCGATCTTCTCCAAGTCGCAATAGTGGGCTGACCTGGTCTGATGAGAAACACAGAAAAAGAGTGAGTGAAGAGCGGAGAGTGAAGAGTAAGATAGCGAGCGCAAAACAGAGTAAGAAATAGAGAGAGAAAGAGAACGCAAAACAGACCTAGAAATAGAGAGAGAAAGAGAACGCAAAACAGACCTAGAAATAGAGAGAGAGAGAGAGAGAGAGAGAGACAGACAGACAGACAGAGACAGAGAGACAGAGAGACAGACAGAGAGACAGACAGACAGACAGACAGACAGAGACAGACAAAGAGAGAAAGAATGAGAGAAAGAAAGAAAGAAGGAGAGAAAGAGGTAGAGAGAGATACAGACGGTGAGAAGTGATATATATGGCTACGTGGTGCTCAGTGCTTTTATGTGTATATTTATGTGATTACAAGTTAGTGCGTGTCGACATATTGGCTTCTATGCGTGGTAAACTGATCGGGAGGCAATGTAATAAGGTTCGATGAAGGAGGTTTTACAGACGTAGAGTGGACAATAGGAAGTTTCAAATGGGATTGTCTCAGCAGGGAACGAAGTAGTTGAAATGGAATGATGCGAAGACACCTTATGAAGAAGAAAAACAATCAGTTCAGTAAAAATTGCTTTTAGGTATATAGTTCGAAATGTATTTATTAAAATAGGAATATAAAAAGAAAAGAAAATGTCTGTATTTCTGCGTGTGCGAATGTTTGCGTTTGTCCTTGTCCATGTGTGAGTAAAAATCGAATCAATCTAGCTATATGTTGTTTAAAATAGGTAAGGATTTAATATGGAAATATAAAAGAGGCGCATTTCCCAACACCGCGTATCGGGTGCATTAATATGTACCCCATACCTGTACGCACTTACACAAGTACACATATCAAAAAAGAGAGAGGTAAGAGGCGAAATGGATGCTGAGGCGCATCTAGAGATTCGTGCTTATGTAGGTAAGTTGGTATGAATTATATATGTGTGTGTGTGTCTCTCTCTCTCTCTCTCTCTCTCTCTCTCTATATATATATATATATATATATATATATATATATACACACACACACATATGTATATGTATATATAACTCTGTGTGTTGTGTGTTGTGTGTGTGTGTGAGACAGTGTATGTATGCACATACGCAGAGGTGGGGCTGTAAATATGTTTGCGTGTCCGTGTGCATACATATATAAACACAAATGCATACACAAACGCACACACAGACACGCACCTACACACTCACATGCGCGCGCACGCATTTTTAAAAAGTCAGAAACGTATGTGCATATGTATGCATATGTAGTGGGAGATACTCCTAAAGTGTCAAATTAGATAAAATACTTATCATTATAGAGGGCACAATGATAAATGCTTTAGTACCACAGTTAAAACGGATGCGATCTGTGATTACTGTTCTCGTTCGCAACTATTTTACTTCGGCTGGTATTGACCTACACAAAGGACTGAAGCTCTTATCATTTAAGATTTCTCCGAAACTGAAAATATAAGAGCTGGTATATATCGATAGGAAAAATGGTTTCTACTAGATACACATGCACATTCAAACGCGCGCTCAATCGTATACACAACAGGAAATGAATAAGAGAAAAAGGAAAAGGAAAATGCATTTGTAATAAACTGGATGGGCACATTCCACTAATTAATACACTTATTGCTCGACGCAGATAAGAATTTACTCACCTCTTAGCATATTATATCATATTTTGAAGACTTCGTTACCATAACACAAGAAGAATTCCGCTAAACTACATTGATACAGTCACAACATGAAATAAGGGATGTACCTAGGCCAATGTGGACAAGAGATTTTATGTACAGTGTGGTCAAACGCACCTTGGTTGCAATTGGTTAAAGACTACCTCTATTTATATGTCTTGGGAAATCCTACTCCTTCGCCTGGGGGCGTTGACACAACATATATATATATATATATATATATATATATATATATATATATATATATATATTATATAAATATATATATATATATATATATATATATATATATATATATATATATATATATATATATATATATATATATATATATATATTATATATAAATATATATATGATCTTTTGCTTCAGATTTTTAGTCATTACACTGCGACCATGCTGGGGAACTGCCTTGGAGAATTTTACACACACACACACACACATATTCATTCTTTCATATGTATGCAGAATTTTGAAAACACATTTTTATCTATACGTTCCTCACACTAAATTTCCATTTCTCTTTAACATAATCTAACGCTTACAATCATGAATTAAATAACATTATTATTATTACATGATCCTTCACTCCATCTTCGATTCACAGAATCAAATGCAGCAGCGTGTAGCGCGATCAATCCAACTTATGACATGCTTGTGGTTAAGAATAACAAATTCCAATATATAGAAATGGGGTACGCAATACCGGTTATTAAATGGTGGATTGATGCTATTCTGAGCGTTTCTGATAATCTTGTGGATTTACATAAGTTTTGCCTTAATATATGCGCATTTATATATTCGTGCGTTTTTATGTCATCCCATGGAACGATGTGTTTCTTAAAGAAACAAATAAAGAAAGCAATAGACAACAAGAAAGAGAAATTAATTTTATTTGTTCAAAACGCTTTATATTTTTCATCAATAAAACTGGAAATCCTGAAAAAAAAACATGCTATAAAAAAGGTGATTGACACACATTAAGCAAATAGCTTAAGATTAATGAATAATAATGCAGCAAGTCTTTGCGTTTATCACTCACAATTTGAAAACCCCTGTTAGTTTATTTACGTTCCTATAATTTGGCGGTTCGCAAAAGAGAGATTAGAAGAATAAGTAAGTGACTTAGAAATAGTTGGATGAATTTGATTGACAAAGCCCTTCAGGAGATTATTCTGACATGTCTGCACTCTGATAAATGAAAGCAGTATAACAATGTGATGTAACGTACGAAAAATTGCACAGAAGTTTCCTTTAGATAAGTCAATTTTTAAAGCTGATACTGGTGATTGTTAATGCAATCCTGTATAGGATGGCGATTTGTGTGGTTATTTCACTCACCGCTCAGTTGACTCGGTAGCATGTTTAAATTAGTAAATCAACTCTAACTTTTAAAGAAAAAAAGCAAACACACATTACAAAAATGAGAGAGAGAGAGAGAGAGAGAAAGAGAGAGATTGAAAGGGGGAGAGAGACTGAGAGGGTGACAGAGAGAGAAAGAAAATGAACGTGATAGATTGAGATAGGATTCAAGCAACAAATACAGTGAATGTTATTGTTGTTCTGGTTTAGGCTCAAAACAGTCCTATCAATGAAGATCTTGATCACAGGCGTTCAAATCTTGTCTTTAACATCTGTTTCTTTAAATGTGATTTCATGGTGTTACTGATTTTAGCAAATACGCTGAACCTACAAAGTATCATTTGTTAGCCTTTTTTTTTTTTTTTTTTTAAGTTTCAGCTCAGAGCTGCGGCCATGCTGATGCACCACTTGTATATTTTCTTTTTATTACAGAACTTGTGTTCTACTTACTTTTAAGAAAGTATCTGATTCCCATTTGGAAGAAAGTGGACATGTTTCTAGTCATATGGCACAGAATTTTATTCGTTTAAAACAAACTTCACTTGGATATTTAATTCTTCTAAATATATTTATCAACCACAAACGTAACCACCATTTATGGTTCATGTGTAATTTCCTCGATGTTTTGCAGAAACATTATTTAACTTATACTCCAAGACTACACCATCTGGCAACAGTTTATGTTGCTGGGGACACAGAATAAGCAATATGTAAGATATGGAGAGATATGGTAGAGAGAACTGTCCCCTGTAAATCACTTAACTGTCTCAGACGATTCGGAATCGAAAATATATGCTGTATTTTAGACAGGCGAAATACAATTACCTGAAACCCACCCAATTATCCAATATTAACGACTAGATAGTGCGCTAGGTCACCGTGTGTATATAATATGATGGTAAGATGTAGTTGTGAGTAGTCATTAGTTGGAAAATCTTATGGGTGCAGATGATAAAGAAACTATTTGTAACCTTAGTTCTATATAACGTAATGTGTGTGTTAAAGACAAACAGATAATCATAGTATAAAGGGAAAAATGTGAACTGCATCGAAAATTGCTGTGTTACAATTACCAATAAAGTGTGCTCCAAGCAAAATAATATTGGAAAGGTCCCATTTATATTTTCGTTCTTTATTATTTTCATAAGAAACATTGAATATAAATGGACATATGGTAAATGTTTGGGGACTAGAAAACGCAAAGGTAGTTCTGAATATTGATTGAATTATACACGTTTGTGTAGCCATAACAATATATTCCAAATACAGCAGTATGCTTCTTTCTATAAGGAAAACAATGTTATAAATTGAGGTAGAAAATATTCTCCATTTCTCCCTTACCATTCTTTCCTTCGCTCTTTTTTCTATCTAATTACTTCACTCTGTCTCTGCCTTCAATCTTTCTTACACATATACACACATTCATGCACACGTACATACACACGCGAGCGAATGCTTATCTATTTAAGTAAGAACAAGAAATTATTATCCGTCGCTGAATTTAGCCGATCATACCATCAGTCATGGCAAATAGGGTTATGTTTGTATCAATAGAATATATTTTTGCGAATTATAAGAACACATAAATCCTCGTTTTTCGGCCCGCCTCGATTTCGTTTGTATTTCTACATCTAATGATGTTATGAGTATGATGCCTAAGGGAATCATTCAAAGCACGGGACATCATTCCTGCAAATAGCTAAAAGTTCTGTATTTTTCTTCTCTTTTCCACTCAATAAAGCTACTGACCTATATAAACACATAAACACACAAAAAGAACTAAATTATACACAAAAGAAATATATATATATAAATATATATATATATATATATATATATATATATATATATATATATATATATATATATATATATATATATATATATATATATATATATATATATATATATATATATATATATATATATATATATATATTCTTTAAATTCTCCATGCTGGAGCACCGCCTTTAGTCGAGCAGATCGACCCCAGGACTTATTCCTTGTAAGCCTAGTACTTATTCTATCGGTTTCTTTTGCCGAACTGCTAAGTTACGGGGACGTAAACACACTACCATTGGTTGTCAAGTGATGATTAGGGGGACAAACATGGACACATATAAATACACACACACACACGCATATACGACAGGCTTCTTCTAGTTTCCGTCTACCAAATCCACTCAGAAGGCTTTGGTCGGCACGAGGCTATAGTAGAAGACACTTACCCAAGATGCCACGCAGTGGGACTGTAATCGGAACCATGTGGTTGGTAAGCAAGCTACACACCGCACAGCCACTCCTCCGCATATATATATATATATATATATATATATATATATATATATATATATATATATATATATATATATATATATATATACAAACATATATATGTATACATACATATGTATACATATATACATATATGTATACGTATATACATATATATGTGTACACGCGTGCACATACATAAAAACACACATATATGTCTATACATATATAAACATACATACATACAATGCACCCATACACGCACATACACAAGTATATATACCCATGCATGCATCATTATAATCATATACACGTCTCTATATGCACATGCACATACATACGCGGATAGACGTATATACATTCATAGAAGTATGAAGGAAGGAGAGAAGTACAACAGGTAGAATTTACACTCGTATATATGGGTTTGTATATGTACACGCATGTGTGAGTATATATATATATATATATATATATATATATATATATATATATATGCGCAAACATTAACTCCTCAACACCCATATGTTGTCTTGGGAGAGTGTTCATTTTATGAGTATATAGTGTATACAGGTTTATTTGTAAGCATTTGTATACCGTTTTTCTTTTTAGCTATTTATGTATACACAAATATTACCTGAACCTTATCAAGGGTGCTATATGCATCTAAACTTGTATTACTTCATATGCATTTACGAATAAGGGAGAATTTCATTTGGACGCTTCTCTATTTACATTTGTGTTCCTATATATTTACTATATGCGGACATATCGGGGAAGCATGCTACATATAAATATATATATATATATATATATATATATATATATATATATATATATGTATATATATATATATATATATATATATATATATATATATAGAATACATAAAATTCTCTCAATCTCCTTTCTCTTTCCTTTCATACATTATGTATACATACATATGTATATTCACAAATATACATCTACCTATGTGTGTACGTATTTGTGTGCATCTGAGTGTAGTTATTCTCATTTATATGTGACGTTAGCAACACGCGCTTTCACAACATGAAGCAGGACATGTTGTTATGGTGACTGTATGTTGCGCTCACACCTATCACTATTATCTTGAGAATCTTCCTATTTTACGTGTGTGTTCTTTGCAAAATACACAACACTATATACTTCAACTACAAAATCTGTAACTTGTATAAGATATTTAGTTTCCGCATGTGTCATACGCACACCCTCATACACACACACACACACACACGCACACATATAAATACACACACGAACGCACACACCTACACGAAAACGCATGCATTGAAACACGCACACACACGCACATGCACACACTCTTTCTCTTTCTCTTTCACAAGAAATGGAATATATTGATATATTGAAAATTAATATATATGTGCGGGACCGTGTGCACAGTTATGCATATGTGTGTGTATGTTCTGTGTATGTGTGCATGTATGCATATGTGTGCATGGTCTGTGTCTTTGTGTGTTGATTTATGAATGTGTGTGTGTATGGTATGTATGTGTTTGCATCTATGCATGTGTGAGTATGGCCTGTTTGTGTGTGCGTGCATTTATGCATATGCGTGTATGGACTGTGTGTGTATCTACGTACACATACATGCATATGCTCATGCCTTTAGAGATTTATTATAGCGCATGGTATTTCAACCTTATAAACCGCAGTCATACAAGTGTAAACTCTCGTGGTCGTATGCGCACACAAGAAACAGGCCACTAAGTGCTCCTACACAACTAGGCACGTAGACAAGTAGGCAGCACGTACGCGCGTGCGCACATTCCCAAAGGCGCGAGAATGCGTGAGTGCACGCACATACGAACGTGCTCACGCGTGCTTACTTGCATGCATGCTGCTGTGCTTATGTAGTTTTGAGAGCCTATAAGCGATATATGTACGTGTATACGTGAATGAGTGTCTGTGAGTGTGTGTCTGCGTGTGTGCGTGCGTACGTGCGTGCGTTTGTATATGCATGTGTGTGCGGTCGTGCATGCTTATGTACGTGTTTTAGAAGGAAGGTGCCGTCGATGTCGTTGCACGCACGCAGCGGCATGTAACGCTGTGAACGCAACAAAGGAAGATTTCTGAAGTTGGGCTGACTGACTGACTATCAGGCAAAGACTCGTTTCGTGTATAGAAAGATGGCTTCAAAAGTAGTTGAATGGTCGGTCTGTCGGTCGGCTGGTTTTCTTGATTTGTTGGTTGGATAGTCAGTCGCTCGCTTGATTCTTTCTCTCTATTTATCCCTCCCACCTTTTTTTCCCTTCATCAGATTTCCCAAATATTCACCGCACTCCTTATGTTATAGTCTACACACACACACGCACACGCACATACACGCACACACGATACACACACACACATATATATATATGTATATATACGAGGGGGTGATGAAAAGTTCCTGGCTTTGTGTAAAAGAAAAAAAACAGGACAATCAGTTAATTATAATTTTATTCAATATACTTTCTACTCAGATTCACACACCTATTGCAGCCTTCCTTCAGATTTTCTAAGCCCTGTAAAAGAGCACTGAAGTTTGGGCCTCTAACCAGGCTTTTCGCAATAAGCTTAAGAATCACTAATCGTCTATATTACATAAATTGGTGCAATATAGACGATTAGTGATACTTGGTAAACGTGTGGATGCGCGAACATGCTGGTTGATTTGTTGATATATCAATGAGAAATTCGTCTAAAAGCAACATTCTTAAAACGACAATCAATTGAAGAAGTCATGGTGAAATATACTAGACTATGTTAACGGTTAGTAGTAGACAATGCAAACAGTTGATAGGTAAACAATACATGTAGTATATTTGTAAATTTTAGCTAAAATTGGAGACGAACGATTTTTATATTCAGCTGTTACTCCACGATGTTGATGACTTTTTTTATAATATCATCTACGACTAGAGAGTAAAACAAAGTTGATGATATTTACAAGATTTGATCTCAGACGGATTAGGGTATCTAGTACAACATAAAATCGCCTGCAAATCTTCTCAGCTATCGGTCTTATTTTATAGAAATGGGCTTCCAGTTGATCCAATCAACGGAACAGCCTGCTCGAGAAATTAACGTGCAAGTGGCTGAGCACTCCAAAGACACATGTACCCTTAACGTAGTTCTCGGGGATATTCAGTGTGACACAGTGTGACAAGGCTGACCCATTGAATTACAGGTACAACAGAAACAGGAAGAAAGAGTGAGAGAAAGTTGTGGTGGAAGAGTACAGCAGGGTTTGCCACCATCCCCTGCCGGAGCCTCGTGGAGCTTTAGGTGTTTTCGCTCAATAAACACTTGCAACATCCGGTCTGGGAATCGAAACCGCGATCCTATGACCGCGAGTCTCCTGCCCTAGCCACTGGGCCATTGTGCCTCCACCTTGGTGGATATATGTGTGATTCAAAAAGCGTAAATGACAGGAAAGAGAAAAGGAAAATGTGAATGTGAATGGTAGCCGATGAAAGTATATAAATTTATTTACATCAAATCAGAGAAGGTGACAAGACTCCCAACAAGCGATACATTGTATCACATACCGTAAAGAACATCAGCATACGGCATGGAGATGTGTCTCTAAGTTGTCGCTCAAACTGTAAGTAAACCAACAATTTATTTTTAAACAAAACCACATCATCTTAAAAAATATGATATCTACTACAAGGTTTTACTATTAAATGCACGATATTTCGGAAAACCACCCGATTCCCTAGTTTGAATAGCCCTTACAGTAACCGTTTAAAATAATAATGAAAAAAAAAACAAGAATAGGACAGATTGTATCTTAATCACAAATGCAACAATAACAGCAACAAAGTATTATATTCTTCTGTTATGGTGTGTCATATCTAATTTCTTTTATAATTCTTCTGTGCATTAAGTAAACGTTATAAATATTACTCGGGGAAAAATAAATCAACCTCGGTCGTTGTCATTTTGCCCCAATTCAGCTCGACCAAATAGAAGTAAAATCTAAAGACATCCTTCCATGATGTTTACATTTTTTGATCATATCTGTTTTCGGTTTTTCTAATATCGCATTATTTGGTAACATTTTAGGTGTTTGAATTAAGCGAGATTTGGCTACGCGGTCAGCATATCCAGTAACAACAAAGAGGCTTCTTTGTTTGGTAGAGACCCTTTAAATCCAACATGTCTGTACGTCTGTTAGTAGGTGATTAAGAACAATACGACACGTCTTTGCGAAAGAGAGAAATAGAGAGAGAGAGAGAGAGAGAAAGGAGAAAGATAAATATGTATCTTAAAATGTGGTAGAAAAGTAATTTTGTGCATAGATAGAACAGGCTAAGAAACACACACACAAACGCGCGCGCGCACACACACACACACACACACACACACACACATACACACACACACACACATATCGAGTAAAGACTGGTAGCTAGCAAAATAGTTAACTATGCATAGTACCATCCCAAACCAGTGCTATATTGATTTTTGTCCGTGTTTAGCAGGTCTCCAACGACAGTAAAATGCCTTATACTTCTTGTCCTGTATTCTCTCTAGCCTTCTTTTTGATAAACAAAGAATTCCTGTCTTGGACGGCTTCGATGCAGATAAACACGTCCACCTTAGACAAACACATGTAACTACACAAGTACTTGTATACTCAAAAGTATGCTCGTAGTCACACAGTTATGCAAATTCTTTGACATTTCTACACACTCATAGACACGAACAAGTCTAAAATTGCCCACTTATTTTTGTTACTTACTTTTTTCTATACTCTTCTTATATTTGTTTATTTCTTTTCTATTATCATTATTTTATTTATTATTCTCTAGTTCTGTTTCATTCTTTTGATTTTTAGGCTTGCCTTTCCTTTACATTTTCATTTCTACTGCTTACTTTCTTTTGTACATATCGTTCAATCCCTTAAATTCATTTTCACTCTCTCATTTCTGAATATACAAATTCTATTCCAGTTCATTGTTTTTAAATAGTTACCATCTTCCCTTGCATTACCCTCTTTCTTGCGTATTACAGTTCTTGTCAGTTTATCTCTTGTCTGTGTTGTTTTCCTGTTTTATTGCTTTATGTCTCTCTTCATTTCCTGTTTTGTCTTTCTATTTTTCATTTTCTTTCCTTCACTGTCACACGCACACTCACGCGTGCGCGCACACACACGTATACAAAGACGTACACACACACATACATACAGAGACGCACGTGCACGTATGCTTGTGTTTGTATATGTATTTAACATGTTGTTCCAATGTCACTGGTTCTGTTTATTTTTGGTCTTTATTTTGACTCAGCTAATGCTTTTCTTTTTTTTTCTGCTCACCTGTTTACGTATTCTTCTCTTTCTTCGTCTTTCCCCTCTCCCATTTTCATAGCTGCCCTTCTTATTCTCTTTCTCTTCCTCACTCTCCCTCTGCATTCAATCTATTTGTAACCCTTAAATATGTCTCCATTTATCACATTCCTATATTCCTTTGCATTGTTTCCCTCCTATTACATTTTACAATGTTCTCTTCGAACATATCTATAAACATATTTTGCATGTTTTTTCATTTACTTGTTCCGTCTGAAATATCTTTGCATCATCATCATCATTATCATCATCATCATCATCATCATCATCATCATCATCATTTCTATTCTGTTTTCATCACTACTAATCATTTTTTTCATCTCTATCTCTCTCCCATTTTTTTTTTTACCTTCTTTCATCCTACTATCATCCCATCACTTGTCATACTTCCTTTTTCATTTCACTTTTTGTATCCTTTTTTTTATATTTCGTTCCCTCTTTCTCACTCTTCTTCATTTCCTGCATGAAAAATCTCATTCTGCAAGCGATGTTATTCTTCATTCAACGGACAACTTGCCTATGTACATAAATCTTTAATGAGTGTGTCGGTCTATCTAGCAAGCCCTACATTTTTTTTCGTTTTTCTCTTTCACTTCCTCCGTAAAATTGTTTTCTCTTTCAAGTTATCAACTACTTTATTCGTTAATTTTTCTACCATTTTATATGTATTTATTTATTACATATTTTGAAGGGGTTTTTTTTCCATTTCTTTCATGTTATCATTTATTGGGAAAATACCATTTTCAATATTGCATTTTCAAATAAATTTCTCCATCATTTTGGCAAGCACCAAAAACTAAAAGGTAAGTTCCTATAGTGAAACAAGTTCGAGATTGAAGTTTGATACCCAATCACTCAACGAATCATGGAAGCTAACAACGTCATTCCTGTTTTTCCTATAACTTACGCGGAAAATTCTAAAATTCTTTAAAGTATAATCATGTATCTGAGAAATTAATTTTCATTACGAACATGCGATGACATTTGTAGAAAAGAAGTACACATTGAGTTAGACGAACGTTCGGCCCGGTTTCGATTTCGTGTAGTATTTTCCCACGTTCATGCAAATAATGCTCGCGGGCATTCATAAATGTTATGACTTCCCATTTCCGCTTCGGTATAAATATTCTTTCAAATTCAGAATGTATCAGAATTATTCTTCCTACTGTATTTTTTATACGATTTTTCTTAGTCTCTACTTGTGCATGAATCATTTTTATCTATGGGGCAAATTGCATCGAAATATATCTTTGTTGAGTTACAGATCTTAGTTGGAACCGGATCTTGCTCTCATACATTCACTGCCTGCTCTATAGCAGGAATGTATCTCGAATGATATGGTATGCACCCCGCTGACACAATGATCACTGATGCAAGTTCTGCAACCTTAGGGTGACTATCACTGAAATTATTTTATATAACATTTCAATTATTTGTATTAATATTTATTTAATTTACTTTTATTTCACATTTTTATTTATACAAAGATATTACTTTTGATTAGATATTTGGAGTATATTGACGGTGGGAGAAAGACATTTTGAAAATTGCTGGATTTTCCATCTGATGCAGAAATACAGAGAAATATTTTGTATCAGAAAGGGAAAGTTGAACATCGATTCAAGTCATTAGAATTTGTAACTTGACCGAGACCTTAATAAAACTATCCAGGTGAAATATTAGTTTATTTTTGTCTGAACAGATTTTAGGTATGGAAATATTTTGGACGTTCAAAATAATGGGGTGAACTCTTAACAGTTTACTTACGAATCTGGGTCCTAACTTCGGGTTCGCTACGTTAATGTATTACGGTTCAACATCCAACACCTGTCCAAACAATATACTAATGTCTATCACGGTGTAAATAAGGAGCATAGTGAATCAAATTGATATCAAAAGAAACGTCTCGGAATTAATCATTGATTTCAAAGTGAGAAATGTCAAGGTTAAACTTCAGTGGGATTTGAAATCAAGACGAAATGAAATGTAGCTGAACGCTATTCGTAGAATACAATATGTATATACATATAGGTAGATAGATGTGTGTATATATATATATATATACACAGAGATACACACACATATACACACACACACACACATATATATATAAAAGCTAAATTTAGATTTAGTAGGGTATTTAAATACCACTTGCTACAATCGTAGCCATCGCTCCAAAACCACCAGTAACTCACTATTAAGATACACACGGGCAATGCAATGATCATAAGAGAAACAAGATTACCTTGCGTGGAATACATACGTAAGGAATGTATATTTCAATATCAATTGATTTCACCCTCTGTATGACAAACATACTCTGGGATCGTCAGTTGAAAATAACATTTTTAACATCTATTTCTGATTTATATTCATCACATTACATCGTGTGCGCTCTTTAATTTAAACGTCCCGGCGACATTTTAAAACGAAAACTATCGTGAGCGAGTATAAATTTAAATAAAGAAGTATTATTACCGTTGTTAATCATAATAATAAGGTGGTTAGCAAGTTTACACATTTTACAGCCAAAATGTAAGCTAAATTTGGATCCAGTAGTGTATTTAAATACCACTTGCTTGCCACCTTATTATTATCATTAATAACGGTAGTAATACTTCTTTATTTAAATATATATAAATATATACATATGGATATATACATACATATACGCATATATATTATATATATATATTATATATATTATATATATATATATATATATATATATATATATATATATATATATATATATATATATATAATATACTGTATTATATTATATTTTATGTGTGTGAGTATGCATAATATGAACGAAGGATGCTGAAAACGGTTCATTTATATGTTTTCAAACGAGTGAGAGAGAGAGAGGGGTGGGGAGAAAGAAAGAGATGAACTATGCAGCTTTTTTATTCATTTATTCATCATGTCCAATTTTGGAAGATAGAACGAAACGTCGTTAATAGATAAATATCATTTGAATTTAGTACAAATTTACCCTGTCTCTTCCCAAACACAAGCCGCTTTACTTTCTTTTCGTGTGTGTATGTGTGTGTATGTGTGGCTGTGTGTGTTTCTGTGTGTGTGTGTGTGTGTGTGTGTGTGTCTTTGTGTGTGTGTGTGTATCACAAAACGATGTTACACAGAACGTGTCATCAATAATTCTAGAAGGAAGCGTGCGAATACTTGTTGTCTGCTAATTTAAGGAACGTTGACAAATGGATGTTGTCTTAGTAGCTAATTCATGTTTGTATATTTTTCCTTGGTTCTTTTGCCAATATATGTTGTTTTTAAATTTTCCTATTTACTGGACCAGCTTTGAAAAATATGTTCATGTATCTTAACATAAAAACTTTGTGTGTGTGTGTGTGTGTGTGTGAGTGAGTTTCTGTGTGTGTTTGTGTGTGTATGTGTGTACGTGTATGTGTGTTTGTGCGTGCGTGTGCGTGTGTATGTGCGCGTGTGTGTGTGTGTGTTTCATTGTACTGACTCCCGTTGCATGACTATGATCATTATGAAGTACAGTTACGAACGAGGTTTAAAATTTTTTCATGTATTTAATGTTTAATGGATGAGAGAATTTAATGTTGATATCCTAGTTTAGTATATAGTTTGTTCATCTGGCATATCAGCCTGTAGATAGGCCGTATATAGCTTCAGTCTACAGTCAGTTGAAACAGAACAGTTCAATAGCAAATGAATTCAACAGTCTTCGATGCTAATGGTATCGAGCTTTTCAAGATTTTCCAGATATAAATTATTTTGCCTTTTCCATTTTCCCTTCATCAGTCAATTTCCTTTAGTGCGGTCACTGTTTTTATTAGATCATTCCATTTTGTTTTAAATTTCTATAACTGAAACTTTTGAAGACGTTTATTTTCCCGGCAAGGTGTTTTATATTTCATTGATTTAAAACCTTTCCTGTAAAAGTAATTTTTCTTTTATTTGGGATGATATATTTATGCACATTGGTCCGTCTCGGATTTCTAATTTCTTCATGCACTGGTTTTATATTCATCCACTGTGATCGACAAAAGACACACTTGAAATATATTGAGTTTTATTCAAACAACTACGTATATTGCCTACAGATGTGTCTCTGTGCCAAAATAAACGATCAATTATAACTAACGTAGCAGAAAGGCAAAAACAGAAATTCTCCGACCTAAATGTGCTAGAATATGTATATACGTCACTGCGTTCGTCGTTTAAACGTTGTCCGGATCGACTTTCTTAGTATTTGATAAAATTAGTTTTAGTCCTCTTTGTACTACGAAGCTATACTTCTCTTAATATAATTGGCATCCTAGTCTTAATGTGAGCGACCAATTTTACACGTTTAAACTGCTTTACATCTTTGAATAATTTGAAGAAAAACGTATCACAGCGACTCTATTGTTCTGATGCAGTTATATTCCTGTTATTGCACACTAATAGACTTTCATAGACATTAGTCAAGAACATAAATATATATTAATACTGTTCAATTATTACAACTTAGAAATATTTTCTTCACCGTGATTGAACCCTTGAAAGGACACGAAAAGAAAATATGAAGTGTAACAATGGTGTTGAAATAGGTATTAAGCGGTACCAAATTGAAGCGAACTTTTAAGGACCGCGTCGAACTTCGGACATAATTGTTATAAGTAGTAAAATTTATACTATGAAACTTATGACGGAATGTCCGTATCTGAAAAATTAAACAAAGCGGTTTCATGAAGTTTGATCTGCAAAACGTGTTGTTCTTCTTATTGTTGTTTAGTCCGAGCTGAGAAGTGATCGAGCATAGCTACGATCAAAAACGTTTCTTCATCACTCTTGTCATGTATTCAAACAGTGTAGCTAAATCTACATTATCCAATGTTTGATTCATTATTTAGCAGACAACACGGTGTGATTGGGAAGAAATTTGGTCACTACTTCACGCAGTCGGAGCAACTATGCGGCGTCTCCCTGCTGCAAAATTCATGTTTTAACTGTCGCTTGCATTAGAGAACATTGTCGAAGAACAAATATTTCATTTCTTTGTTTGATTCATGTTGTTTATTATTTAATCGGATCTTATGCCGTTCTCTGTCTTTTTAGACTACGGTAACTATTTAGTCACATCATTTTTCTTTCTCTCAATTTTCTCATTACACTCTCTGTCCTTAATTTTATTTGACTTTATTTCCTTCTCACATTTCAATTACTTCTCTATACGTATCTCTTATTTTCCAAGCTTTCTCTCTCTCTCTCTCTCTCTCTCTCTCTCTCTCTCTCTCTCTCTCTCTCTCTCTCTCTCTCTCTCTCTCTCTCTCTCTCTCTCTCTCTCTCTCTCTCTCTCTCTCTCTCTCTCTCTCTCTCTCTCTCTCTCTCTCTCTCTCTCTCTCTCTATCTCTCTCTCTCTCTCTCTCTCTCTCTCTCTCTCTCTCTCTCTCTCTCTGATATTCCTATTTTCGATCAACTTTCTATATTCTTGGTGTATTCTTTTTTTGTTTCTGTATTTCTGAATGTCTTATTTTATTCTTGTCAACTGTATTGAAGTTAAGTGTATAAATAATATATTTGTATGTATATATCTAAATCTCAATAGTTCAATGTACTTCGAAAGACTGAATGTAAGAAACCAAATAAACAATCATACAAACATATAAGCTCTTACATACACACAAAAAATAGCATGCGTACAAAGATGTACATATATTGCATGTATGTGCGTATACAATACTTTGTGAAGTGTTCTTCCGTTGCAAATAGTGTATGGACATGTAAATGTGTGTAAGGATTATAACTGTCATGTACATGTGTGTACAGATTATATTTGACAACAAGCAATCAATTCTTTACATTTTTCGACTATTGATTGAAGAATCAAACGCAGACTACAGGCTTTGTATCTTCAATGTTGACAATAAACCAATGATAAAAATATATTCATACATCCATACACATACAAACACACGCCCCCCGAGCACACACGCGCACACACACACACACGTGCGCGCATGCACATATGTTCTACATTGAAAATTTTAGAAGTATCTGATTGACGAGCTAGTGTCTCAACTCGGAAATAATTATACATTATATCATTGTGGTCTAAAACCATCTTGTACTTCATACAATTTAGACTGAGTTGGTGATGGTCTATATAAACTAAGTACATGAGAAATTCCTGACAATTCTCTTCAACAGTTTTAAGTTCATAGCTAATGACACGCCGAAACATATGAAAATTGATAGTATTTTCGGAAATGTTTCATCCAGTTTCTCATAAAATTATTATCAATTATAAAAATACGTTCATCCTTTCACTGAAAAATCTTGTCTATCCACATAACTATTTCCTGATCGTACGTGTAAACTATTAATATATGTATAAACTTGAGAATATTAAATTTTGTCTTTTCGAATTTTTAGGTATGTCCAAATTTCATTCATTATCTAAATACTAATTGATCTCTTTATATATACGTGTGTGTGTGTGTGTGTGTCTGTGTGTGTGCATGTCTGTGTGTGTGCATGTGTGGGTGTGTGCGTACGTGTGTGTGTGTGCGTGCGCGCGTGTGTGTATGTGTGTGTGTATGTGTGTGTGTATTTGTATGTGTATAGCCCCAAGCGTTGCTGTATGATAAGAATTTTGCTTTCGAATCACATGTTTACGAATTCAGTCCCACTGCGTGTCATTTTGGATGTGTTTACTGCTGTAGCTTCGGGCCAACCGAAGCACTACGAGTGGATTTGATACATGAAAACTTAAAGAAACCTATCGTGCATATATATATATATATATATATATATATATATATATATATATACATACAGAGTGCGGTGAATAAACTGTTATCTAAATTACGCAAAAATGAAAATGACACTGACAACTCATTTTCAAAGATATATTTACCAAAATCACATAAAAATATCTTGAAATGCCAAAGACTAAATTTATTCAATAAAATCACCATTGGCTTTAACCACGGGCTTCAGAAAACTTAGGAATCTCCTGCAACTCTTCTGGACGATTTCCTTGTTTAAGTCGGGGAATGCTGCCATAGACCTTGCCTTCAGTTCACCTTTGATGTTACAAGGTATTTTGCTGGTCTCTCTCTCAACTGTGTCACACGCACAATAATCAAGGGGTTTGCATTTTGGGGAGTTAGGTGGCCAGATGTTAGGCGTGAAGTTGTCGCAGAAATTGTCTGACAGCCATGACTAAGTTCTCCTGCTTATGTGACATAGTGCAGAGCCGTGTTGCCAGACATAGTGTTTTCTAGCAGCCGCCCTCTTGACCCAGGGCATCACTACCTCCTCCAGGCACTTGATGTAGGCCTCCGTGTTGATTCTGAGGCCGTATGGGAAGATGAATTGGGGCAATCTCCTTCAGTAGTGATCACTCCAAACACCATGATGTTGACTGGATATTTGATTTTAATTACTCTCGGTGCATGCACTGTCCACGAGATTGACATCCAAACATTGTGAAATCTTCTAATTGGAGCATCCGACGCGAATACCACATAGCACAGCATGTTTGCATGCACGAAATTAAAATTATAATATAGTGACAATTTACCCATCGCACCATTTACATATAGATGTGCGTGTGTGTGTGTGTGTGTGTGTGTGTGTGTGTGTGTGTCTACTTTACAACCGCTGTCGGTGGGCGTTTACATCCCCGTAACTTAAAAGTTCGGCAAAAGAGACAGACAAAATAAGTACTAGGCTTTTAAAAAAGTACTGAGGAAGATTTATTCGACTAAAGCTCTTTAAGGTGGTACTCCAGCATGGCCACAGTCAAGTGACTGAAACAAGCCAAGTGAAAAGTTATAGTGAGAGTCATGCCCTCTGTGCATGTGTGTGTGTTGAAAAGATACAGATACACACATATATGTATGTATATGTATGTATGTATATGTATGTATGTATGTATGTATGTATGTATGTATGCATGTGTGTGTATGTATGTATGTACTATGTATGTCATTGTTCAGTTTTATTTGAAGATTTCTTGCCAATAGAGAAAGAGCCGGTTACTAACAAGTTAAATTATAAGAAAGCAAAATACAAGATCTACTGTTTGTTAATGATCTGATAGACAGAGCCTAGAGACCACAATTGTGATCCACTACCAGTTCATATAATTCCTTTTAGCTTAGAACATTCCTTAGTCGCTTCTTGTGAAACTCTAATCATTGAATTTTAAAGGCACACTTTGTATACTCAAACTCGTATTTCTAAAATTTATGTCACAACATTCAATAAACACGAATATTGCCATTATGCATTGAAACAGATAAACTCAACTTCATAGAAGTTGGGATCTCTTAACTCAGCTTCACCGAATGGGGGTTTTGCGCATTTCTTTGCTTTGAAATCTAAATAGAACAATGAGTTTCTTGTTCAGGCTACGCTTCAACACTTTGTAAAAGTGAATTCGTTTTTTGTTTGTTTGTTTTTTGATGAGTTTATCTCAACAGTTTATCTAAATACTGAGAATTTTTATAATTCCATATGAGAACTTAATGACTTGTGCTTTTTGCATCTCCGTAAAATTTTCACTCAAATATCTCCAGAATGTAAGAAGTATTATCGGTTTCTTGATTTATGTGAACAAAAGAAAATATATTTAACAAATATTGCTGAACATAGACACTTCCTGTTTTGAGGGAACTAAACAGAATAATAAATTACTAAAATTCAATTTTTATATTTGTGTTTGTTTCTCTGTTTCTGTCTCTATAAAAGAATTTTCGATTTTAGAGAAGTGTATTGCAAAAAGTAGACAACTGACGAAGTGGTGTCGAAGATAAAGATATCACTGTTATTTAGCTTCAGTTCAGTCTTGATCTATTAGAACTTTCATAAATGCTATTTTAACAGTAACCTCTCGCTTATCACTTTTAGTATCTTTAGTTTAATTTCTCTCAGCATCTGGAAATACACTGTCTAATATATCCTGTCCTTTTACATAACTATAGATGGTTATTTGAAAGACAACTGATAGCTATACCTGACTAGTTTTTTTGTATGTATCATACCACTACAGGTTACGGTTTAAGGTAACTGAATATCTGCGCGACTGTTTGGATAGTGACCTGACCAGCTAAATTATGCACTCACTGTGCATACAAATATAAATACGCGAAAAGTAGGTTAACAATAAGGAAGGAAAAAGAGGAAGAAATGCAAGATGAAGAGACACAGAAAAGATAAACAAAAATAGAAAAATTGCAGAAAGAATTGATAGAGAAACAAACGTAAATGGCGCAGTCGATCGGTGTTTGGCTCAAGTCGTAGATTCAGTGAGTTGGCGGGTGGAATATTGGCAACGTATTTTTATGTCACAACTACACACAACCTGAGAAGAAAGAGATAAGTAATTCATATAACGAAGATTAATCGACAAGAACTGAGCAATTTCTTCTTAGGTATGGTTAATGGCCAATTCAATAGATGTAGAGAAGTTTGTTATGTCCGGCTAGATGTCTACCGTTCTGAATGTATGATTAACTCTATACAAGCATTGCCCTGTACTTCAGTCCATAACGCTCTCTCTTTATCAACGTATTTCTATTACTTTCATTCTCTTCTGTTCACAAACAACTAACTATCTATCTCTTTTCCCAACTCACTTTTATTCTTTGGCTTTCAACTTCCCTCTCACCACCTCTCTCTGTCTATATCTCTCTCTCGCTCTGTCTTTGTGTGTGTGTGTGTGTCTCTCTCTCTCTCTCTCTCTCTCTCTCTCTCTCTCTCTCTCTCTCTCTCTCCGCACATGCATTATCTTTTTTACGCACTTGAATTATATGTGTATATATAAATATATATGTATGTGTGTATGTTTTTGTGTACATAAATATTATGAAAGTGTGTACATACACCCATCCACACACACATACATACATGAACACACGCAAACACACACACCTATCTATCTATCTATCTATCTATCTATCTATCTATCTATCTATCTATCTATCTATCTATATATATATATATATATATATATATATATATATATATATATATATATATATACATATATATATATACATATATATATATACATACGTACAAATGTGTGTATATAAATATATATATACATACATACATATATATATATATATATATATATATATATATATATATATATATATATATATATATATATATATATATATATATATATATTCATCTGATTATATGTATATGTGTTTTCTTTCAAAAGACATATATGTTTACTTATATGTATATTTGAATGCATTCGAGAAAATACTTTCATGCATATTCCCATTTTTGTATTGATATATTCTCCTCCAATGTTCTTATTCTTTCCTTCATTTTCCTTACAATTTTCGAATTTACTCCAACGTATCTCATTTTCTTTATGTGTATATATATATATATATATATATATATATATATATATATTGTTTACAATAGTATTAATAATTTTGTTTCCCTACCACTTACTTTTGGCGCACCGTCTCTTCCTATCACACATTCATACTTCTTTGCCACTTGCACTTTTGCTGTTATTCATTTTTATATAATTCTTCATTCCTCACTCCGAAATGAATTTCATTATTATGAATGTTCATTCGTCTGTTCTGCGATTTTATCTTCTTCTATTACTTTTAGAAGAAACACGGTTAAAATTGAAATTAAATGTCTGATTAAAATGTTGTATGTTCAGTCGCATCAAAAATACAGTTGCCACAGTAAGAACCAGAAACTAATATAAAGACCATTATTCTAAAATGAAAAGACAATGTTAAATAATACCTAGTATTTTTTTACTTGATACTATACGTTCACTTAAAGTACTTTAAGCAACCTATATTCGTATAAAATTCGACAATCATATACAATTAGAAATAGTCATGTATTGCCTTTTTAGATCAACGATACTGTGACGCTGCGTTGCATAAGTCTAAAGCATGTAAATTTAAGAATTAATTTCATACATATAAAGATATTTTACAAGCATCTTGGTTACATATATTTCATATTAGTCTTACTGTAGTTTTTCTTCACATGAATAGATTTATTTTGGGAGAAATCTTCCATCTTACATTCGCATCATGATTAAAATCTTAAATCTTCCATATTATTCGGCTTCCACCTAGTTCAGTAACTTTTTCTTCCATCCCAATATATATCTCAGGTTCTACCATGTTACATACTTTCTTTTTATTTCCCTCAAATATTCAGTTTTTTTTTTGTTTTTTTTCTAAAATTATACAGGCAAGAATTGTTACTTCTTAAGATTTTTATATTTCGTATTCAGCGATTTTATTAATGACTACCTGAATTTATTTCATGTGCACATACACTTTATTACGTATAATATGCATATTTGCATACATATATGAAGATACTACAGATCCAACAAAAGGCAAATTATAGAATATGCTGATGTAAATTGTTATACTGTATGATAAGAAAACAGTAGGAATATATTTAATGTCTATTTGTAACTGGAACTTTAGTTCAATTGTATGAATTGAAGGTTCAATAGAATGTTATGGATATAGAATAGGTTCAATTTCGGTTGAAGAAATTCTGCCAGAAATACATTGATATGCCAGAAATACATTGATATGTCCGGAAATGAAGAGAGCGAAGCCTTTCTGCAAGGGGCCTCGATTGAGTACAGGCACACTCACGTCCGTGTATATGTGTCTACTGTTATGAATGCAACATCAGGTGTGTGGGTATATACGATGAACATGTGGCCATACAAATGCGCCATACAAATGATGAGATGAATCAGCTACAACGAAAGCTGTGGAATCAGTGTACTCTGTGTTGATGCTTTTTTTTCTGCAATAGTATAAGAAGAATGACAATATAAAAGCTTGATGATAATATAAGAGGAATGATCTGATACAGGAGCTCTGTTAGAACAGCATCGAAACTTCCAGATTGTTTGATTTTGTTGCTGAATATAAATCGTTGAACCACAAGTAGGCCTAATGCATAATTGCAACGCTCTCTGAGCGCAGTTTTGCTGTAATCTGTACAAGTAGTATGTTTCAATAATTTCACTTTTGTTTTATATAACATAACGCATTACCTCAAAAGAATTATTTTTAAAAATTCATTTCCATATGCACTTTTTAAAATTTGTGTTGAATATAATTTTCTGTTTATATAGTATTCATATCAACTACTGGTAGTATTAGTATTTTGAACACTTGTTTAAATATAACAATGAGACATCTCTTGATAGGAGTAGTTCAAATTGGTAGGTGAATCAGATTTATTGTAAATTCCTAGTCGTCACCAATTTAACCGTTAGTTCTATATCTGTGTGTGTATGCTTGCGTGTGTGCGAATGTGTGCTTGAGTGTATGCGTGTGTGTGTGTGTGTGTGTGTGTGTGAGAGAGAGAAAGAGAGAGAGAGAGAGAGAGAGAGAGAGAGAAAGAGAGAGAGAGAGAGAGAGGAAGTGAGGGCTTTATTTGTTACATTTCATGTCTTCAAGATATGTAAATTCTGTCAAATAGCTTCAATCGTTATTGAACCCCACCTCCGGCCGGTACATTCGAGGTGTATCACCCATATGTTTAGTTCCCTCTAAAAATGTATCATCATCTTCAAGAGTAGATTATCGAATGGCGAAAATTGGCTATAGATATACTATTAATCTCATGTTTCTTTTAATATGTTTCTATCAAAATATCAAATGTTGAGGACTTTTTATTATCTTCCTATTTTCTTTTATCTAGATGACATGAAATTGTAAACTCAAATGGATTTTAGTAACCTAAAACTCGTTTGAATTCAAACATAGCTTTCTGAAATCGGCATATTTTTCACTTTATGTGTTCCTTAGATTCGCATGTTGCAAGTTAACATGAATTGAAATTCCTTACCAATCCGCCATAATTTTTAGTAAAGAACAGTACTGCATTTTTCAAAGACGACCCGGTTTCGCTTCCATACTAGTTACTCACATTGTTCTCTGTTACTCAATTTAATGTCGCCTGTCATATAAATCTGAAGTTCTATGCCTTTAGAGAAAAATCAATATTTTCGTGACTTTCAAATTTAATTAAAAAAAGAAACAACTTGAATTAGAATAGTGCTTAAAGGCCATTATTCTTCTACAGCTTTGTAACTGGAAACTAGCAGCTTTGTTCCACCTAAAGTTTCTGGAAATATAATTGTTTTATTTTAATCTCCGATCTTACATCCACTACGCACATACGTGCACACATATTTTCCAATTGAAAGGTTTTTCTTCTCTACATTATTTATTCTGGGTGGTGTGGGTATAGAGTTTTAGTTTCATCTGTTTTGCATGCTCCTTTTTCTACATACGTAAATCGAATTAACAGAATCCATAATGTCATAAACGGTATTAAATATTCTTCAATATGATTTTGGTCCTTCATCTGCTCCTAACAGTAACATTAGAAATAATTTCTATATGCACATAAACATCACAATTTCAAATAGGCAGGCATGCACATAGGGAAATAAATACACACACAGGCACACTCATAAATATACAAATTCATATAATCATACATAAAAATAAGCATAATAAAATTATGTATACGAATGCAAAAGCAGCTCACACTTACATACGATCATTCATAAACAGACACAATCACATACAGAATCACAAGTTTAGCATAAATGCGTGTACATGTGATTCTCTACTGACGAACACACATTGATATATACACATTTATACAAATATTCACATGATTTTTCATTCTCACAAACAGCGATGCAAATGCATAATTATACGCATACAAACACGCACACTCAAATTTACACAAAAATGCACTCAAACACACATTCACAGACACAAACACATACTGTCAGTTACGCAAAAATATGAATATGCAAATATTAAGTCTTCAGCTTAACTCCTCGATAAAAATAAAGGAATCTTTTGAAACGACAGGTTTATATTTTAAATAGGCTACATCTCTTCGATCTGATTTCTTTTAAGTCTCATACACATGTGTATGAAGAAATCAATTATTATGCTGTAAAATTTTATGGCATTTGCTATTTTCACCAAATGAAAGTAACTTTCTTCTCAACGGTGCGTAAAAAAAAGCATAATGTAATTCAAAATCTATTGTTGCTTTTACTTTACTCTTTAATTTTTTTTAACCTGGAGGGACTCAAACCTTAAACTGAAATGGATTTCAATAATCTACAATCAGATATCAGTTCTTCATTATAAATTCAAACATAGATTTCCAGTTGTGAGAGCTGGTAATAAATATTTCTTTTCAAATAATTGAAAAAAAAAATGAACTTTGATTTTATTTTCAACAGAAATAGGTTTTAGTTGTACATTGCTTTCATCGTGTTTACCTTTATTGTGTAAAGGAGAATCACCACGTAGATAAGACGTTCGATTACTAGATCATGTGTCATACGTTCAAATCAGCTGTCAATCTTTCAATGAGTTTCTATATAAGAAACACAAATCTATACATATATATATACTAGTCATCAGGACTCTTGAAAATGTGTTAAGTCTTTACGAATATTTGGGAAATGCACCTTCAGATGTAGAACGCAACCGTTCTTAGAAAATCCTGTGAATGCTTTCTTTCAGGAATCAGCTAAGGTCATCCTGGAAACATAAATTTTATTCAAATGTAAATAATAGTTCCAATGTAATTTTGGTGCTTTGTCTAAGAATCTCTTGAGAGTACCGTGCCTAACTTCAAGCTCTTTGCAATAATTTCAAACATATTTCTCTTGTTAGATGTTAGTATTAAAATTTGTGTTGCTTTGTATAAAAAAATGAAGTATATACATGTATGTATGTATGTTTGTATGTATCTATGTATGTATGTATGTATGTATGAATATATGTATGTATATCATTTTTTCCCCCAAAAAGCATTGAGATTACATCTAACTTTAAAATATAAGAAAATTTGAAATATTTATTTGTTGAGAAAGATAACTTCTATTACGAGTTTATATAACTAGAAATCTATGCTTAAACTTAAAACGATTCCTTTTGAAGAAGTAATATAATTTTCATATACCTTTTTATAGCTGCACTTTTCATAGTTTTTCTTTTACTCTATTGATTTCGTATTGAGATTTAAGGCCTGGGAATTATTGGAGAGGAGAAATGTGATTGAGTTACTTTGATATCTTTATCAACTTCAATTGAGTAGAGATATGTAGTTTCACTACATTCGATCAGTATATTTTTCGATCATCTTCAGGTATCTTAAAAAGTTTTCCTAACATTCCTGCAACAAAACAGCAATAATGATAATATTAATAATATTTTTGCCACATGCACAACAAAAAACTGGATTATCACGTGGAATCGTTCTCCCTCTCTCTGTACACGTATCTATACACGCGCATGCACCCACATACAAAATAAACATATCAATATAGTATTCATACATACAAACAAACACACACGCATATAAATACGCATGTATATACGTGTGTTTGCCTATGTATGTATACATGCATAAATGAATTAAAGTGTATATGGCCAAAACAGACAGTTACCTTCGGCAAACTAGATCACCTCAACAAGTAAGTGAAGTATTTATCATTCTACCATCACCGTTTTGTGAATTGGTAGTAAGTTGAAAGTTGATGAGGGTTGGCTAAGAAAAACGTATCTATTATTTCACCTTAGAATATCGCTTATCACTCATCAATAATTTACTCGAGAGAGAGGAAAACCGCCTTAAAATATTGCCATTCACTCATCAATAAATTTCCCGAGATAGAAAATGTCTGCCATTCCTTAGCGAAGGAATTCAACAAATTTTTATGGTGGATTAATTTGACAGTCTCGGGCATAGAACACTTG
Organism: Octopus bimaculoides; assembly: GCF_046866305.1. Lineage (NCBI taxonomy): Eukaryota > Metazoa > Mollusca > Cephalopoda > Octopoda > Octopodidae > Octopus > Octopus bimaculoides. The sequence continues at coordinate 70,974,358 of NC_142934.1, read as the reverse complement.
TTATCGCTTGTAGTACGGTGCAGGATCTGTCCTCATGCGATAAGAGGTTTGTGACGTAACTTCGTAAAACATTAATTTACGATGGAAAATGTGTGGGGCAGAACTGATTAATGCGTGCCTCTATCACTACCGGATTCCTCTCTAATATGGTGTCAACATCTCGATTTCTGATGTGAACATCATTGTGATATGACGACGTAACTTCATTTTTTCAATTGGGGCATGAATCTCAGAATCGTTAACTACCAGTGAGGTAGCAAGAATATTAAGGTGATACAATAAGCACATCAAGCGTAAATCGAAATCATTTCGCCAAACACGGTCAAACAAGGATTTATAACTAACCACATTTCCATTAGAAAAAAGATTTTTCCAACAAGTCAATCATGTTCGTATCCGTTTCAATTTCATGCTCACATCTTTGCCTCCATGTCAAACAGGGCTAGATTCGTATATATATCCTTTAAGATGAGCTCAAGATATACGCTGTAGATGAGAAATAGTTCAATTTACTGCTGCAGAAATTGCAGTAATTTACAAGTCTTTCCATATAAATTCCACTAAGACAAATGTAGAGATAAGAAAATTAATTAGGGTCACTAATGCCATAATAGGTTAAGACAGAGATGTGATAATTACAAAAATAGATTTACAAACACTAAGGAATAATGAACAATATAGCGTACAATATACACAAATGAATAAAAATACTGAGAAAACATTATTAACCCTACAGATAAATATGTAAAAGAGAGTTAAATATAAATAAGCATCAAGACTATTCATTCCAATAAATATTTAGTTACAATATTCATAACAGAGCAGAAGATGATTTAGAAATACTAGACAGGAAGTAAGAATGATTATGACATTGAAAGATTGCATTTATCACGAATAGGAGAAACTTTTTTGACTTACGCAACATTATTAAAAGTCAAAAGTAGCACTACAAAAGTATCTAGTAAAAATAATGGAAAATTAATACACTTTCTGGAAACAAAATTAAGGAAAAATAATTTCTTTCTTCAAGGAATTGACAGACGCAAATCAGAGGCTGAAATGACAAACGTGAAGGGAAACAAAAAGGAGCAACGAAATTTCAGAAAGTATTGAAAACCTGAACTAAAACTAAGAGTACAGAATGCTACAACAAAATATAGCCAAGAAAACCCATACATGCGTAATAATTTTAAAATAAAAACTAAACACAGTATTGGGAAATCGTTACACCAGCGGGGAAATGCAGCATACTAACTGGAGATTAAAAGGTTCTTGATAGTTGTACAGTATCCAAACCTTCTCATGGAACAATGAAAGTCAAGC
>NC_142934.1:70960535-70968035 GCF_046866305.1 Octopus bimaculoides | reverse complement strand
ATACAACGCACAGAAGGTGGCAGGGGTCTTATACAGCTGGAAAACTATTATAAAATAACCACCATAGGACTGCAAAAATACCTACTCCAGAAGCAAGGAAAGCTAATACAAATAGCCACAAAACACGAGGAAAACAAAAAACTGTTTTCAGTATTTAAGGAAGCTGACAAATACAAACAAGAATTCATTCCACCTAACAAATACGAAGAAGAAGAAGAAGAAGAAGAAGAAGAAGAAGAAGAAGAAGAAGAAGAAGAAGAAGAAGAAGAAGAAGAAGAAGAAGAAGAAGAAGAAGAAGAAGAAGAAGAAGAAGAAGAAAAGCTATAAAACAAATGAAATCCAAACTAAAACTAGAACAGCAACGGACCATGATAAAACGATGGCAAGAAAAGCCACTACATGGTAAATACTGGGCTAAACTAAATGCGAAAGAAATAGAGAACAATCACAGCAATGGTTGAGAAGCTCAGGACTCAAAGCAGAGACTGAAGGATTTTTAATTGCTGCACAAGACCAGAGCCTCCCCACCAGAAATTATCAAAAACATATAATGAAAAGAAACATAAGTAACTGTAGAATATGTGGAGATGGACAAAAAACAATAAATCATATTATCTCTGGCTGCCCAGTCCTGGCTAAAAAGGAATATATTCTTAGACACGACAGAGCTGGGACCTATATACACTGGAAGCTATGTCAACACTATGGAATAACAACAGAAAAAAAGATGGTATAAACACACGCCAGAAAAGGTCACAAAAACGAGAAAGCAACCATACTCTGGGATATGCCAATACACACGGATAGAGAAATTAAGGTCAATAGACCAGATATAGTTGTCAAAGATCATGAAGAAAAAAAAATGCTTTCTAATTGATGTATCAATACCAGCAGATGACAACGTTTCTCTAAAAGAAATGGAAAAACTTTCAAAATACAAAGACCTGAAAATAGAGGTAACTCAAATGTGGAATCTAAAAACAGAAACAATTCCTATTATAGTAGGTGCCTTAGGTATAATAAAAAAATATTCAGACAAATACATAACAAAAACACCAGGACTTACAAATATATATAACATACAGAAAATTGCACTACTTGGCACTGCACACATCCTACGCAAAACACTTTCAATACAGTAACCATAAGAGCACCACAGCAAACCACAGCACATACCCAAGGCGCACAGAGCTGCGCTCGGTAGTGAAGTGAAAGCACGTTATAAAAATAAAACTACTGAACAATAATAATAATAATAATAATAATAATAATAATAATAATAATAATAATAATAATAATAATAATAATAATACAGCCCCTTTAGCTATATACCATCTAATTGCCATTAGATTATGCATAGTAACTTTTCACTTTCCTCGAAATGACCCGAAGCGAGCCCCACCTGTAATTGATAGTCAAAAGTTAAAGAGAATGGGGTAGAACGAATGCTGCTGAGAATTATATATTATTGTAAGTATATATATATATATATATATATATATATATATATATATATATATATATATATATATGACAGTGAAGAAAAAGAGGTAATAAAATAACCGATAAGATACTTAAATGAAATAAGATGAGATGATAATAACGAAGAGATAAAAGGACTGACAGCAATAAAATAAGGTAACCGAGGAAATAATAAAGAAACTAATAGAACAGAATATAGTGACATGGTAATAAAGGAATCAATAATTTACAAAAAATGTAACCCCCGCAACATTAGGCAAAATTATAGTTAACCCTTAAGATAAAGCCAACAGGCTCATATGCTGGAAGAAATGATTGTGGCGGTCATTTATTCCAAAATTCAGGTAAAATGTGCAGTGTGTGAACTTGTAATGTACCTGTGGGTTACCCTAGATGTAGCGATGCTATGTGTTGAATCTGGCAAATTGACTTCTGATGGTAAATTCCCGAACTTGTGAGTCAAGAGAATGAAGCTCTTCTGAACAGCTTACTAAGAATTTAAAGTAAAAACGTACTATACATTCAACACACCAGTGATGACACTGCAGTTAGAGTGACGGGAAAAGCTCATCATCATTTTTACTAAAGATCTGATTCTAGACTCCTCGCAAGTGGACAGTTTCTATTTAGAAGAACTCATTCAAATTCCTGAGAATTGGGACTGTCTCAAAAAAAAATTATACAATTCAACTCAGATCACTACTGTTATAACTAGTGTTTCTGGCGACTCACCCTTCTTCTATATCTCTTATTTGTTTGCGTTGTTCTTAATATATTGATATCACTCTATTCATAGGCGTGTAAGTGTGGAGTAAATGTATGTGTATGTGTGCATCTGTGTGTATGTGTCTACGTGTGCACATAAGAGCGATATAAACGTAACTCGAGTGTCTGGATGTGTTAGTATGCTAGTATTGACGTCAATAGCTTTGTATTTTTCTACATGTTTATTTTGCAAGAGTTTATTTGTTCCACACGTGCAACTTGTCTTGTAATAATATTGTTTTTGTTTTATTTTTTACTTTTTCATCGGACTAGTTAACTAAACGTGATTAGATCTCCATATATGAAAATTAAGCCATATTTCAAGCAGCACTATGACGGCTCGCTTATTTATGTGGCATTTACATTCATTGATATGTATGTATGTATGTATGTATGTATGTATGTATGTATTTGTCTTCTCAATGGTATAACTGAACGATATGTTCAACAACGTTTGACGGTAACCACTCTACTACAAATTTCATTGATCGCGTTATTAACATAGTTTCTATTCGTCCATTCATGTACAATGTAACTCAACTGGGAAAAATAAATATTATAAAGAAACTCTGAAAATTTGTCCAGTGAAACGGATGAAGGTGATATGTTCAGATGGAGTTGTTTTTATTTATGGATATTTTGAGTGCTGTACTGTGTTTGATATTTTAGAAGTGCGTGTGTTAAACAGACAGACAGTGTCATTTATATTTATCTATAAAGTAAAACAGAAAACCCAAAGATAATTCGGTAAGCTTGGTTGGATGACGAGCGTGAAATCTTTCGTCGCACGTCTATCAAAAATTTGACCTTTCTTATGAACTCGTTGAAGATTTAGATGGAAGATGGTGGCTCAGTGTTTGCAGATGATTAACTCACTGTCTATACAGATCATCAGATTTTAACAGTGGCAACCATTAAAAAGTCAAATTAATAAATTGAAGCCTTCACACATTTCTGACTAGCAAAAGTTATAAAAAAAACATACATACAACGTAAAATACTGATTCATTAATAAATTGCATCCAAGAAATTATGGAAACTAAGATCTTTACAGCTGGCAGTCCGCCCAATTTACAAATATGGATGAGGAGCTCAGAGTGTGATGATTAGATGGGATTAAAGAAGAAGTGATGTGGCCTGGTTAGTGAATATCTATGGAAATGGAATTCATGAAATTTGATTTAATCACTTCCGATCCAAACCAGCTTACACGTTCAGCTGGTATGCTAAAAGGTTTACTTTGATTGGAGTGATATCACTGATGCTTCGATGAATATGTCTTCTGCTATGTAGGGGTGCGAACTTGACAAATTTTATCATCCAAGATAGATCACTGTAACGACTGAGAAAATGAAAATGTACATCTAATATAAATATGTATCTCAGAAAATATTAGAAATAGAATTCAGTTACATATACATGCAAGAGGGTGGGTGAAACATAAAGGAAGTGAAGAGTATGTGTCTGTGTGTACGCATGCGTATGCAAACGTCTGGCATAAGAGTTGTGTGGCTATGTGTTATGTTTACTCTCATGTGTCCACTCCATATTGTCAACTTATGACACATTCAGTTCCGCGATGATGCCGCCTAATGATTTTAAAGTTTTAATTTTACTTTTTGATTTTCTATAATTTTCATAATTTATACTTCTTTTTGAAATGTTTACTTCCATAGATTTCTTTTTATAAATTCTCATTTTGACAATGCACACACATCGTATGGTGAATAATGCTAATGATTGTAAATGTAGGTTGATTTGAAAGAGCACACCAAAGTACTTGAATCGACACTTCTTTTTCTCTAAATCTTCCTATAACCATGTCTCTATATCAACTTTTGGAAGAAATGATATGTGGTCGGACCTGGAGGCGGCTTGCAATAAACTTAAAACGCCCGATCTACGACGTATCGCTTCGACGCCGCTACAAGTCCATTGAGGAGGCAAAGTCCCAGACCAATAGCTTCCTATACATACATACATACATTTATGTGTGTGTGTGTGCTCGCGCGCGCGTGTATGTATATACACGATAGTGGCGAAAAGTGAGAATGATGAGTGAACACATTTGGTGGATAAATATATTCTTTATTTTTGAATTAACAATGATTGCATGCGGACAATTCTGTAATTATCAAGAATGTTACTAATCTGTTTCATACTGGATAAGGCTACGTAAATTTGCATGCGGCTTTAGAGGACTTTAAACGTTATTTGGCGGCACGGGATGCGATTTGGCATCGTGGAATTTTACATCATCGATCTTCAAATCTCTCCTCTTACAGACATTTGAGTTCAGTGAAGATTCACAACTCTTACTCACAGTAATAACACCGTTATAATGAATGCAAAAAGATCATCGCTGTTTCACGATAACACCTATATATATATATATATATATATATATATATATATATATATATATATATACAGGTTGAAAATATGTGTAAAAAAATATAAAAAGAGGAAGAGAAATGCCTTCGTTTCATATATTTTAATATCATTTTATAAATATATGCATATTATATGGATGTCATGAAATCCATATAATATGCATATATTTATCAAAAGATATTAAACTATATGAAACGAAGGCATTTCTATTCCACTTTTTATATTATTTTTAGACATATTTTCAACTCACAATTTTGGCACGTGGTGTATACTGAATCTTCAGTATCTTTACACCTTGTATATTTTTATATTGCTATATATATATATTTGTATATATATATATATATATATATATATATATATATATATATATATATATATATATATATATATATATATATATATATATATATATATATACATAAAGAGAGAGAGAGAGAGGGGGCACAGAGAAGGAGAGGCGGGCACAGAGAGAGAGAGGGGGGCACAGAGAGAGGGAGAAAGATAGATAGATAGATAGATAGATAGATAGATAGATAGATAGATATGCATATGTATATACATATATATATAGACACACACACACACACACATGCACATATATACATATATTTATACATGAGTATATCTGTGTGTATGCAGGTGAGTGTTACGAGCCTAAAGACTCATTATGCCAGAGTTTATTTCCGTTTCTATGGTGGTCATGTGACTCGGAGTAAAAAGACTGCATGTTGAGCTGGTTAACATTTCTCACAAGCTGTCATCACTGCTACCGTCTTTTAGCTGAGTTCATTGTGACAACATGAAATAAAAGATGTTGTTCATGAACGCAACGTTGACTCCCGTCTGAGAGATGTATTCATGACTTACTGATCGAATCCAACCCCTCAAACACCTGTAGGTGTGTTTGCATGTATGTGCGGGATGTATATGTGCGTCTAAATGATTATATACGATAAACGTGTGAGCATTTATGAGTGTGTGTGTGTGTTAGGGAGAATGTGTTTATGTGACTGTCTGTCTGTGATATATACGTGTTTATGACATTCTCACAAGATGAGACAATATTTCACATCGATGGGCTATTGGTTCCTGAATGTTATGTAGGATTGTTTCCTGTCCCATGTAACCATCTTAGGACTATTTTATTTGCATTATGTAGACAGAAATTTTTATAGGAATGTTTCATTTATATTCATATATTCGTTGATATGTATGAATACACACAATTTTATAAATATATTGTTTACACAGGAATGTTTGCAAGCAGGTGTGTGTGTATGTAGGTATATATATGTGTGTGTATGTGTGTGTATACATGTAAGTATATAGAGATATGTATATTCATATATATATGTATATATGCATGTATATACATATATAAATATATATATATATGTGTATATATATATATATGTATACTTATATATATGTATATATATATGAATATATATATATATATATATATATATATATATATATATATATATATATATATATATATATATATATATATATATATATATATGTGTGTGTGTGTGTGTGTGTGTGTATATTAAAATAAATTATTTATTGTAATGTCTGCACGCAAAATACATATGAAAAATAAATAGTAAATGAATATTAATAAACTATGAGAAGAGCTCAGGGTAAATTTTTATTTACCATCATTTCAAACTCACTGAGTACATATATTCCACTTTTACAATTCATGATTTTGTGTGTGTGTATGTATGATTATATAAGCTTTATGAAAAATAATTTTTCCTGGTTATATTCATATCAGCATAGAATGATTTGTGTATTTGTGAAAGAGAGATACAGAGAAAGAGAAAGAGAGAGAGAAAAAGAACACATATAAAATGCTAGTTCGCATATGTAAAGGATATGTCTGTAATCTGTAAAGATGCGTGTTGTGCCTATAATATTTATTGGATGTGTTTGATACGCGGGAATTCCTTTCCTTACGCTTCAAGCCAATTGTAACATTTACATTGTGAGAAGTTTGTGCAAGCTTTCTTTTTCTACCATAGAATACAGGATTGATCTATCGAAAAATATATATCGCTTACAAAATAAACGTCGTCCATTTCCCTTCTTCACAATTAATGGACTAAGCAGAGTCATCCTAGGCACAATTTTTGCTTGTATATTATTTCTATTCTATTTTCCCCGAATTTTTTTTTTTATTATTGCAGACACTGGAGGCTTGCGTGAGTGCCACTAAATTACACAACCTGCAAGTCGATGCGTGGCCTTCTTTGACTTCCGCCGCTAATAATTCCTTTGTTAAATCGAGTGAGCTTAAGTCGACAAACTAAACTAATGCCAGACCTTGTAGCAACATTTACTTTCCACTTACACTATTCTCTATTCTCTAGTAATATATTTTTTCCTCTTTTCTTAATTTGGTTCGTACGCTTTTTATAATACATTTTATCTCTTTCTACTTTTTGTTTCCGTGTACGTACATTTTACTTCCGGTCAATTTTTTGCCATGCTTTTAATATCTTACTCATCCTTGTTTTATGCTATGTATATTACAGAACTATTAGTTTTTAAGCTAATTCTTTTTGTACATCATATATCGACATGTATAGATGTACTGTCCAAAGGATATCTACGTAAAAAGCATCGTACATATTCTAATAGATATTTCTCATTATTTCTTTGAATTTCCTTTGTATTCTTCTTCCCTACATATATCTTTTTTTCTCATTCTTCCCATACTTTCCTAAGACAAATACCGAAAATAGAAATATAATACATTATTTCGTTTTGTCTTTTGGCTGCTTCATCATCGTAATCACCGCCATCATTTTAGATCATCTTCACTATCGCCACTAACACCAGCAACAA
>NC_142934.1:70945535-70955535 GCF_046866305.1 Octopus bimaculoides | reverse complement strand
TATTTGAAATATGTCACAGACACATTTTGTGATATTATTCAAGCATTGACGATAGGAAACTATATGCCACACATACACACATAAAATAAATATATACGTTTTTATATATGTCTGTGTGCCTTCCCGTGTATAAGTAGATTTGTTTTCTCGCTTTAGCATAGTATTTATTTAGTGTAATCGAAGAATTTAATCTTAGTGCATTGTTATTGCTTAATTTGGCAACCGTAGAGCTATAGAAAGTAAGTTCTACTGAACCAGATGGTAAATACAATTGAATTAATCTTCTTATTCTACTTTCTACATATTCCACACGTACCCTATACAGTTTGAGGGGGGTAAATTGTGCAAATAATAAGGTAAAGACAATGGGGATCCATTCAATATTAGGAGCTCATCATTGTGCTGAATGCTCTAAATATCTTATAATGATTTCATAATTTGGGCACAAGGCTAGAAAGTTCGGTGGAAGGAAAAAGTCAATTACATGGATCCCAGTGCTCAGCTGGTACAATTATTATCGACCCCGAAAGGATGAACGGCAAACGTGTAGACGGACGAAATGCCGATATGCATTTTGCCCGCGCTATTGATCTTGTCAGCTTACCGCCTACTTACCGTTAAAAGAATGCAATGATTTTCGAATAACTAACTTAAGTATCTGGAGTAGTTAAAACACATATGATATCCCGTATGATATTTATTGCATTAATCAATCAGATGTATCGTTAAATAAGAATCATTTCAGTTCTTTTAACTTCATATTGTTCTTAATTTGCTACATTATACAAATAATCATTTCAATATAATTTCTCTTAGAGTATAAGTAGGGTCTATATTTAGATTATATTATAAAATATTTATGATTTAATATAATGTTTCTTTCTTTTCGTTTCGAGAAATCCGAACCTTTGTATTACTTGAATTCATGGTTTACTGAAAGATGGACGATTTACATTCTGTTCTGTTCTTTGATTCTGAACAGACCAAATTTATGCAAGTAAAGTCATGATATCCATTCATAAGAGAATAAATGTTTTATTATTTGTTTGAGAAATCGCACTCTGGTCACTATAGTGTGTGTATTATATTTTGTTTAAGTTATGTCCATGATTCTTTCCACCCTTTCTAGACAAGTTTTCATTATGTTATATATCATCTGTAAAGTTTATGAACAGTTTCTCCAAGAAACAACCAGTTGCTGATTATTGTCAATACTTTTGAAATCAGGAACTAAACCTAAAAAATTGTTTCGGCCCCATTATTTTCTATGGGCGACTTCGATATCAATCTGAAGTTCATGCAATGTCGGTTCTTCCTAACGAGAAATATATATTTATATACATATATGGACTGTGGATTTTGAATCTCGCAGAAAACATTGCAACTTAAAAGTAGCGGTGATTTTAAATAGTACAAGAAAGACTATAGATTGTCCACGTTCTAACCAACCAATACCTCTCATAGAACAAATTAACGCATATCCTATTAAAGTGGCTTACGTGATTTGACTACTATCTCAACGAGCTTGAGCAGCTAGAAATGGTAGCCAAATCGTGCTCAAATTTATCAAAATGTTGATGGATACATGAGATTAAATTGTCTTAGATACACTATATTTTTGAGAAAATCGATGGTCACTGCTAGGACACCTTTGATCATAGGCGTTCTTGAATGAACCAACTTGCTGCTACACAGCAAACATAACATTACTGCCCTCACAAACACACACACATACACACACACACACACACATATACACATATATGTTAAAACATACATAAGCCAATGCACACTGGCGCACAGACATTACTTCTTCATTAAGCATATAATTATCTAGTCTTTTGATACAAATACGGATACGCACGCACACAAATACACGAACGCACACACACACACACACACACACACACACACACACACACACACACACACAATTATATGAATAAATACATGTGAAACGACATCTCACTTATTTAAAACAGGCACACTTAAAAATGAAATGTGCATGTATAATTATTCGCACGGTAGGCCAATATACAACTCCACAGCTATCATTTCTAGGCCTGCTTACAAATCTATTACTTGCATGCGAACACACACATGCACACGTACACACTGGACAAGCATCTCTAGAATCGTTTAACTTGGAAATTCACACATGAAACAACTGATATCCATAACATCGTAACAAACGCAATCAAAAAGACACACAACTTAGGCTACACAACAGTGTAAACAAAACAAAGAAATACACATGCTCAAATATTCTCCAGTGTCACCACCACCACCACAACCACCACCACCACCACCACCAGTATCACCATGACGATTACTACCACCACAACCGCAACCAATAATCAAACATACACACATGCTTACAAATGCAGCAGTCTGACCACTTATCTCTCTCCCACATGCAATCCATCGTCGTAGGCCGATTGCATGCTTCGTTACAGCTGGTTAAACCTGCCTGACTCGTTTACCTATAGCTACAGGATGTGCGTGCTTCACGTATTTTGGAGGGTTTAAACGAAGGACTTGATGGGACTGTGTGTATAGTTGTGTGTGTATAAGAAAGAAAATATGCGTCTGTTTGTGAAAGTTATTTGAAATCTTATAGCGAAAAGGAAGTGAAAGGCGTGTATTCAGAGAAAAAGAAAACAGAAGTGTGTGTATAGCAAGACTGAAAGGTGCATTGGCTGTGAGAAGTAGTCACGTAAAGTAAGGAAAGGTGATTGATGATGAAAATTGAAGGCTGGATTCTGTCAAGTAGTTTAGAAACAGCCATGTAAATAAAGTTTTTGCAGTCTTTCCAAACACATGCTCGTATTTTGTATTGCGAGTGAAAAAGGAAGAAGGAAAATGGACTTTGAAGAAAGTAGAAGAGAATATTTAGCTCATTCACAAAACATCCGTCCATGCATGCATGCATGCATGCATGCATACATACATACATACAAAATACAATGATGGAAAAGTGGCAATATGCAAGTCCAATATCAAAGACACCTCGCCATTAACGTTATCTGCAATTCCAGCAGAGGAACGTTGTTTCTTTGTTCCGAAACAACATTTTTTTCTTATAAGAATTTAAAGAATATCAAAAGGAAAAAAAGCCCTGAGAAATTTTGAGAAGGAAGTTTATTGGAGCGCAATATGAAATGTAATTTACCAAGATATACTCTTGTGTGTGTATTGGTGTGCGAATGTTTCTCTGTGTATGCACATATACACACATCACACACATATTATGGGACAGCAGTTAAACAGATAGATCGATAGATAGATAGATAGATACATACATAGATAGATAGATAGATAGATAGATAGATAGATAGATAGATAGATAGATAGATAGATAGATGGATAGATGGATAGATAGATAGATAGATGGATAAATAGATTTATCTATTGATATGTAAAACAGCAAAAAAGAATAATAATTCTTACCTTACTTATCTAGTAATTACGTAGTTAATATATTTATTGTAAGGGCTGCGAGCTGGTAGAATCGTTAGCACACCGGGCGAAATACCTAGCGGTATTTCATCAGCTGTTACTTTCTGGGTTCAAATTCCACCGAGGTCGACTTTGCCTTTCATCTTTCGGGGTCGATTAAATAAGCACCAGTTACGCACTGGGGTCGATGTAATCGACTTAATCCCTTTGTCTGTCCTTGCTTGTTCCCTCTATGTTTAGCCCCCTGTGGGCAATAAAGAAATAAATATATTTGTTCTAAGGGCAGCGAACTGGCAGAATCGTTAACACGCCGGGCGCAATGCTTGGCGGTAATTCTCTGCCGTTACGTTCTGAGTTCAAATTCCGCCGAGATCGACTCAGCCTCTCATCCTTTCGGGGTCGATAAATTATGTACCAGTTGAGTACTGGGGTCGATCTAATCGGCTGGCCCCTCCCCCAAAATTTCGGGCCTTGTGCCTAGAGTAGAAAAGAATCGTTAGCACGCCGTGCGAAATACTTAGCGGTATTTCGTCTGCCGTTGCGTTCTGAGTTCAAATTCCGCCGAGGTCGACTTTGCCTTTCATCCTTTCGGGGTCGATTAAATAAATACGAGTTACGCATTAGGGTCGATGTAATGGACTTCATCCCTTTGCCTGTCCTTGTTTGTCCGTTCTATGTTTAGCCCCCTGTGGGCAATAACGAAATACATATATATTTATTCTAATCTTGCTCTGCAAGAAGCAATCATATAGTCCTGGCTTCAATACCAATCTGTGACATTTGGGTTACTTGTGATTTGCTATAACCTCGGTTTTGCGCAAGCCTTTGAGTGAATTGGAGTAAATGGAATCTGCGAAAACCAATCATAATATTAGTACCTCAAATTTAAACCTTTAAGTATATTCCACTGCACATGGCTGATTGTACATGAGAATTATGTTAAGGGTAAACGCCCCTATAAGATTTTCAGATACTGACACGCTAATTCAATGAAATTTTAGTTCAGGTGATCGAATAACAGAATACTCATCGTCAGAACTGACGGATAACCATTGCTTATGACTTAATAAATGTCTGTAATTGTCACATTATTCATTCATTTATTCATATATGAAACATTAATTTCCATCAGTTAGAAATGTGCTCAATCACCGTGGTTATGCAACACTTTTACGACCTGAATTACATAATGATATAGTTGACAATCTATAATAATGTAATTAGTAATAACTAATAACAAAACGGAGGCTCAAAACGAATTGAATGTTTCGGTCCAGCTTCCATTCTCGGGTTAGCTATTTCATTTCACGTGTTCTTGAATATCCTTTACTATGGGTTGAAAGCCGCAACACTCTTTATTTCTCTCTTAGCTGTTGCATTCTACTGAAATTTATACCAATTTGATAGCTATTTTCATGCTGTGTAGAAGCAAATATTAGCATTTTCTGTTTCTAGAAAAAAAAAACAAAAAAAAAACGGTAACCAACTCTGTATGCATAAAAATTATCGACAATTCCACTGTAGTTACACAAGGCGAATAAGTTAGTTCTGGCGTCTAAAGGTATCGCTGGTACAATTAAATGGTCTCTGCTATTGAAAGTAAAGTATTTTGATGATGGACACAGTGCAAGAATACCAGTGTAAATATTTACAATATTATGTCATATTTCAATGTCTCAAATTCAAATCTCATAAATATCGACTGAGCTTGTACCTGATAAGTACTTAATAAAATTCAGGCAATTATAAATTTCGTTTACATACACGTTGCCGAGAGCAGAACTTTTCATTGTGTAAGTCAGACTGAATCTGACGACGACACTTGCATCTTCCGTTTATCTAATACTGTGATATATTAATGAAACACGAATTTGAACATTTTGCAGCAAGGCAAAATAAATACCGTTTATTCACCAGCTATCTAAAAATTGTCTTCTATTTCATTATGAACTTACAAATACACACACGTTGTAATAACAAGGATAAATATATTACCAATAAAATTCCTTCACTTGATTATGTTTAATACATTGAATATGGTTTCATGCATGTAGCTATTTGAAATATAACCATGGAAACGTCAAAAATGGCTGACTGTATGCGGAGTAGTGTGGTGATTTTAACAATTTCAGAAATCGCACTAACTTACAGGAAACCATTCGCAGTTATTACAATACAACTAAAGTAAGAACGCTGCGTTATTGCATTAAAACTAATACGTTTACGCCAGTGCAAAAGCATCAATATATATTAACGAATTCATTTACCTTGAAATACTGCTCAAATTCTGTTGCACTTCAGCATCTCCACTACCTGCGTTATCATTTTCTGCATTAAAATCTTTATTTGTATTAGTATTAATATGCGTGTCCCTGATGTGAAATATCTGACTTTATTAATTCACTTTGCCAATACGAATACTAGAATTGTCTTTTATTAGCTAATTTACTCTAAGAAACTCATAAATTTACACGTAAAAACAAAAAGAAAACAAAAATACACAGACTTGAATATGTATACATACACATATGAATATGTACACACACACACACACACACACATACACACACACAAAACGAGAGAAAGAGAGACAAAGACACAGGCAGAGATTGACAGAATCACATACAAAACTAGCAAAGAAATCATGCGTAGAAGTACTTGCGCAAAATGTTATGGAGCTTAAGAAAATGACACCGGCAATGGAGGTGGTGGTGGTGACGTGGATGGCGGAGGCGGCTGCAGTGATGGTAGTGGAAAGGTTTTGTGGTGGTTAACTTGATGTTGTTGTTCATAATGGTGCTTTTATATTTGTGTCGTTGATGGTGGTTGTCCTTATGTTGATTGAGACGAAGAGGAGGTGAAGTAAAATATAGCTAAAATTACGACATTTCTGAGCAAGAATAATGTTATTAATTATCTTAAAAGACAATTAAGAAGATAGCTCAAATGTAATGAAATCTGGTTGAATGTGAGGTTGAAGGAGCTTAGCTAATTTGAAATAAATTTACTTAGCAACGGAATTTCATAAACAAATACTTTCAAATTCTTATCGGCAAGACAATATGTAGGCAATCTGGGGAGCACAAATGGTCGGAAACTATTATGACTTGAACAAAATCAAATTAATAATAGCACTTTATTAGTATTATGGATTATTTAAGTGAGATGTTTATAAATATGGTTCATCTTTACACCTTCTTGGAATCTTCCTTTATTTTTCACTGGTTTCAGTTATTGTCGTGTCGGCGTACTGGTTGACTGATTTGAAAGTTTTAATCGATTGGATTGGCCTTGTACACATTTCAGCATTTCAGTCTGCTAACTAGTTTATCAGATTTTGTGTGTCGAAATGTCAAGTTACAAGACCATAAACAGGTACAACATAAACAGCACTGCTTTCATCGTTTGGAGTAAACAAAAATATATACAAACACACGCATATATACATATACGCATACAATACACACAAACACACACACATATATACATATATAAGTATACATGATTATTATGATTGACCGTTGACTGAACACTATTCAATTTTTTTTCTCCGTGTTTTTCTCCTTGTCTCCGTATTCTTTCTGTTGAAGAGCGTAGCTCGAAACGTCAAAGACTTTCCGTATTCCCGAGCGTCATACTAATATATACTTTTGTTATTTACACCACATGTCCTCGTCTGTTGTTATTATTTGTATATTCTCCCATATACATGCATATGCATACCTATGCATATATACATGTATACATAATGTTGTTGTTGGCACTCAGTCGCTTACGACGTCGAGGGTTCCAGTTAATCCGATCAACGGAACAACCTGCTAGTGAAATTAACGTGCAAGTGGCTGAGCACTCCACAGACACGTGTATCCTTAACGTAGTTCTCGGGGATATTCAGCGTGACACAGTGTGACAAGGCTGGCCCTTTGAATTACAGGCACAACAGAAACAGGAAGTAAGAGTGAGAGAAAGTTGTGGTGAAAGAGTACAGCAGGGTTCGTCACCATCTCCTGCCGGAACCTCGTGGAACTTTAGGTGTTTTCGCTCAATAAACACTCACAAAGCCCGGTCTGGGAATCGAAACCGCGATCCTTTGACTGCGAGTCCGCTGCCCTAACCACTGGGCCATTGCGCCTCCACAGAAATAGATATACATAGGTATGTATGTACATATGTATTTATGCACACACCGCTCAAACATGTATGTATATATGTACGCACACTCAAGCTCAAACATGTGAACCTAATCTATATGCGTTCTACATGCTTCTCTTTTTTTTTTATTTCATCTGTCCCTTCCTTTCTCTGTTTCATACGGATATTCTTCTGGAATGTAAAGGACTATGTCCGAAACGTTATAAGTTTTGCACTTTCCATTAGTTTTCAAATTTTTGTACAAGGCCAGCAATTTCGGGTTAGGGGTAAGTCAATAAAATTAACCCCAGTATTCAACTGATAGTTATTTTATGGACCTTGGATGGATGAAAGGCACATCCGGCCTCGGTGGTATTTGAGCTCAGAGTATAGAGACTGGCGAAATACCGCTAATAATTTTGACCGGCTTCATCACGATTCTGCAGCTCACTGCCTTACGTTGGTCTATCAATATTAGCTGTGAATGTCACTTTTACATTTACTGCATTTTTAATTTCTGTTGTTTGCATTTACTTTTTGCTGTGCTTACACACACACACATATACGACTGTTCATCGCAATGTATTAGTCAACCAAGCCTACTGGACATTCCTAACGGTCTCCCTCCCTCAGATCTCACACTACCACCTTAAATAAAGAAATGACAACTTCAAGAGATACAGACACTGATTGAGCGCACTGTAGCAGCGAATCCGAAACCAACAGGTTGTGCATAGCTCTGTCAAAGCCATAGTATTGTTAAATCTTTACTATTGTTGTGCACATACATAGAACGCATAGATTGTAATGATTGTATATATATGTATATATATATATATATATATATATATATATATATTTCGCCCTGGTTTCCCTGTTTCAATGGTGTATGTGTTCCCCCCAGCTGGACAGGACGCCAGTCCATCGCAGCGTTACTCAAGATACAGGAGGAAAGAGTGAGAGAAAATTGGGGCGAAAGAGAACAACAGGGGTCACTGCCCCCCCCCCCCTGCGGGAGCTTTAGGTGTTTTCGCTCAAAAACACAGACACAACGTCCGGTCTGGGAATCAAAACCGCGATCCTCCGACCGCGAGTACTAACCACTGGGCCATTGCGCCTCCACACACACACACACACACACACACACACACACACACACACATATATATATATTGGTAAAGTTGGATGATTTTTTCCTGTGTCAGTGCTTCAATGGGGTAATTAGGAATTGCATTGGAGAAATTTCATATATCATTGTGCTTTCAACTTAAGAGATCTGAGGTGGAATTCATTCGAAGCAAAGTACTCCAGGAACATATATGTACGTCATAATCACTCTAGAAACAAAAGAAAACCGCAATATTGAAGAAACGTTAAGGCAGACAAAGATATGTTTTTAGTTTGATTTTTTTTGTTTTAATGAAGGATGGCATATCACTGTTCTGATCAAATGTTTAGACCTCAATTATTCATTCTGACAGTAGAAATTATTTCAGTTCATGGGTAAATCTAATTGGTGAGGTGTCTCTTAGAAAAATTCAATATCCAACATATTATCCCTGAGGTCTTCAACTAATATCTCACTTAAGATAGCGATATATTAAACAGGGAAAGAGGAAATGTATTTGTGAGATGTACATATATATATATATATATATATATATATATATGGAGAGAGAGAGAGAGAGAGAGAGAGAGAGAGAGAGAGAGAGAGAGAGAGAGAGAGAGAGAGAGAGAGAGAGAGAGAGAGAGAGAGAGAGAGAGAGAGAGATAAAACGAGCGAAAACAGATAAAGAGAAGTACAGGATGAATAAATCAAGAGAGATAACGAGAAAATATGTGGAAAAGAAGGAAAATACAGAGCCGTCAAGGGCAGATCAACGGATAATGAAATCCGACTTTGCCAGTTTGACACAGATGTGACCTTCGTCCCAAAGAATTGATTACGCAGCGATTAAGACTTAATCTATAATCAGTCTGCGATAAACGCCATTTATAATCTTTCTCAGAATATTGTTTCGTTTCTTGGTTAGTGGGAAAACATAAACGATACAGTGTCAACACCAAAGATAGAAGATATGACTTGGAAAGGTTACGCATCTGGCACCTGTCCTAACGTTTGATGATTCTGTAGGAATTCTGCCATTTGCGTCTATCTTTATATATCGATACATTTATGTAATGCGTACACACACACACACATATATATATATATATATATATATAAATATATATATATATATATATATATATATATATATATATATACATGCGTCTGTAGGTGTGTTCACGTACGCAGAGATCAGACATGTACACACACAGGACTTTGTATGAACATGTGTGTATTATTTATCTGTTAATCAGTAGGTCGGTCTGTCTCATTTCTATGCTTGATTAAAGGTTCTTCTGT
>NC_142934.1:70928035-70940535 GCF_046866305.1 Octopus bimaculoides | reverse complement strand
CGAATTGCGTCATGGTGCTGTGTTTCTTACAGACGGTGCTCATGTGACCCTTCCATATTGTGTAGTTGACAAAATCGAAAACAAACCACGCGCATACGCGAAATTAAAAGTATAAAATGGCGACAATTTTCCCATCAGACCCTGCATGCTGTATGTCTTTATGCATGGATGCACATTTATATGTGTTCATAAATATATATCAGGACGTAAATTTGGCCGACGTATAGAAATGTAGCTACACTATTAGGAAGTCTCGCTCGATCTCCCTCAAAGGTACTTTGTGCAAGTGACTTTTATCACAGCTCCGGACCAAGTGGGTTGAGGTATTTGCAAGTTTGTTTAATGAAAAATGATTCTTACAAATAATTTGAAGAAAATATCACGACTATGTGCATTTGTGGGATCCAGAGACACTCAGAGATTAATTCATTACGTATACAGATTATTTCGTTAGACAACTGTTTTTCTTATGATCAAAATCTACACATGATCCATTTCTCTACATATTATGTGTGTGTGTCTGTGCGCGCATGGAACAAGAAAATTACACACACAGAGAAAAATAAAATATGTGTGTGTGTGTGTGTGCACGCGTGTGTATAAACGTATATATATATATATATATATATATATATATATATATGCGTGTGTGTGTGTGTATATATGTGCATGTATATTTATATGTATAAATATATATGTATGTGTGCGTGTGAATATATATATATATATTACAGTCTGTCAGACGTAGACCATGATGAATACCACAAGGTATTGAAAATACGTATTCACCTTTATATATTTAATTCTTTATATTGAACACTCAATATTTCATATATTCAATAAGACATTCAATACTTCATTTCATTGTACCATCCATCTTATATTATATATTATATATTCCATATTCTATATCCCATATTAATTTTACAAGAATATAAATAAAACATAAAAAACAGACACAGTTGGAACACCTTTAAATAAAATAATATATATATATATATGCACGAGTATCGTGTATATCCGTTTGAGTGCCTACATACACACACAACACACACAGACGTACAAACACATAGGTAGGGAGGTAATAGAGAGATCACGTAAAATCATAGATTTGACTTTGAAAATGTACGTATGTATGTATATATACATACATACAAACATACGAATTCGAAATGGCCACAGGCCGAATCCTAATGCGGCAAACAGTAATATTAGAATAAAATATTGTATAACAAAATGGTTTCATGAAGTGTTGGGGCAACGACATATCTTGCGCGTGCGTACACCTAGAAATCCCAGCATGTATTCAGGCATTAGGGTATTGAATACATGTTCGGAACATACTGTAAATGACAAACAAACCACATTCCATCATTCGTATTCGATAGGACAAAGTATTTCAACTAGAATTCTAAATTCTACTCCTACTGCCTCTCTACGAATAGACCTATCATTTGTAGCCAAAATACACTCAACAGGAAAAACAGAACAGATTTCAAAAGTTAGGCTCGTCCTCGTCGATGACATAAAGAGATACCTGTGACTATTACTTACGTGTAATACGAGCAATTCGGGATATAGAATTTTTGATATATGTGATTGTGTTTTTCATTTTGAATGCATCAAAACATACATTCCTAGATACATACCTATTCAAATTTAAATCTATGATTCTACGTAATCTATCTCTAAGAATCTACCTCCCTACATATGTGCGTGTGTGTATGTACGCACACAAACAGATATGCACAATACTCGGGCATATATATATATATATATATATATATATATATATATATATATATATATATATATATATGTACATATATATATACACATATACATATACATGCATATATATATTTATATATATATATATATACACACATATATATATCTCTCTCTCTCTCTATATATATATATATATATATATATGTGTGTGTGTGTGTGTGTGTGTATGTATGTATGTATGTATGTACGTGTATACTAAAATTCTTGTTTACAAACGTGCAGTATTTAACACATACTTCCTATTTCCAGTGTTTTTAATAATATCATGCATGCCTCATATATATTTTACTTATTGATATATATATATATATATATATATATATATATATATATATATATATATATATATATATATATATAAATATATATTGCCACATTACTTTCTCATTTTCGACCTTTTTTTCTTTTAGACTTTTACCGGTCTCTCTTTGATTTCATACATCAATATATAGGGTGCAATACTCTATATCGATTAAGGTATTATAATCAAAATAAGTCATCTAAAGAGTAATTAAATTTGTTTTATCTGTCCTCTTATATCACACTCGATATTCATATAGATAATTATATATATATATACATATATATATATATATATATATATATATATATATATATATATATATAGTTTCACACTCACACGTACCTTCATGCATATATATATATATATATATATATATATATATATATATATATATATATATATACATACACCTGTATATATGTATGGATGTATATATTCATGGGTAGATATGCTTCATTTTTAATATGCGTTACTATTCTATCATTGATCCTTTTTCTGATAATTTTTTTTTATTGTGAGTGTGTTTTCAAGATCAATATACATTATTCTTTCTAATTAATATTGGATGTACCATCTCAAACAAAGAAATATGTATTCAACTTCGAATACTAAAATTTCAATCTTGAATTTGAAGAGTGGGTTGTTAAAGTTTATGATGTTCCCTTGGTTCAGTTAATGCTACTTATGGTAAGAGTAAGTCTGCATTCAATATTCATAAGTATTTTAGAAGTTACATGCTAAACATATATGCGCAGGAGTGACTGTGTGGTAAGTAGCTTGCCACATGATTCCGGGTTCAGTCCCATTGCGTAGCACCTTGGGCAAGTGTCTTCCACTATAGCCTCGGGCCGACCAAAACCTTGTGAGTGGATTTGGTAGACGGAAACTGGAAGAAGCCCGTCGTATATGTGTATATACATATGTATGTGTGTTTGTGTGTTTGTGTGTCTGTGTTTGTCCCCCCCCACCATCACTTGACAACCGATGCTGGTGTGTTTACGTCCCCGTAACCTAGCGGTTCGGCAAAAAGAGACCGATAGAATAAGTACTAGGCTTACAAAGAATAAGTCCTTGGGTCGACTTCTTCGACTAAAGACGGTGCTCCAGCATGGCCGCAGTTAAATGACTGAAACAAGTAAAAGAGAATAAAAGAAAAAAGAGAGTATTTAACATCTGAAATACTCACGAAGAGAAAACAAGTGGCCCATTGATCAGAGCGTTGGACTATGATTCATAATGACATAAGTTCAGAATCGACAGCGGGGACGCCGTTTCACGATGCAGCAGTCTATTCAGCAGTTAGGAAATGTGTAACAGAAAAACCAATGCTCCACGATGGTGCCGTTGAACAGATTGTTGTTAAGCACGAAATTTATTGACTACACTGAGGTTACTAATTTCGTTGGAGAAAGTTTTGAGAATCGTGACATCCCTTTTACATACCTTTAGAATTATGAAAATTGGGTTACTTTTAAGAAAGAAAGTTAGCTTGTATTGAAGTAAATATTCATAAATGTATGTGACATGGTTTCAATTAATACTTGAGTAAAGGAATTGAGAGCATTTGAGCTTTGTCTTGGAAAATAAAAAAGAGACATCATTTGTTTGTAGCAGGTACACTAATGAGGTTGTTTGTTTTGAGCCTGAATTTACGTCATTCCAATTACCTATCCGAACTAATATGAGAAACTATAAATCTGAATTTCAATCACAATAATGTTTTACTCAAAATAGTGTGCACAGCGGACGAAAAATTGAAATTCTCCTGGTTGATATTACTTCGCTTCGCACGTTGCATGAACTTCAGAATTTGCGATTTTTCGTGTCATTAAGCATAAACCATTATTTATGGTACAGATTTTACGAATATGAATAGTAGAAATAATAATAATAATAATAATAATAATAATAATAATAATAATAATAATAATAATAATAATAATAATAATAACAACAATAATGGCGTGTGCTGCTCTCTCACTCAATAGTAATGAAGCAAACGAAAAAGAGGAAAAAGATAAAAGTAGTAGTAGTAGTAGTAGTAGTAGTGTTTCAATGCTGGCTTAAAACATACATGTTGTTGCAAAAGAAAGATTGTGCATGCTGGGTTTGTTGTGAACTGTTTTGAAAGGAGACATAATTGGAGTGTTGGAGCGTGCATTGTCGAGAGCGGCATAATTATTTAAGTGGTAGAGAACAGAGGGCGTGGTAGTCACGACAGAAGGAAGAGGCATGGTACAGATACGACCGACGGTTAAGTTAGATGCTGGAGGCTATCTTAAAAAGGAAGGTTTTTCAGATCAGTCGGATCACTCTTACTTTTTATCTTATTTTATTAGATACGATCGAGAATACTAGTGATGTGGTGGTAAAAGCAAGCATTCCAGATGTAAGAACCCATATTTCATTGTTGGATGCACGTGAACTTTTTTGTAACAGTGAGATATGCTGAATGCAAAAATGAATGCATAAATAAATATATAAAAAGCGGTGATGCAGAAGCTGGCTAAGTTTAACGAATATCGGCTTTGTTTTCCATTCTATATGTGAATTAATTGATTACAGAGTGATTTAAATATTCGAAAATGGAATAAATGCATATCAAATATATTCATATATAAAATGTGTTTACGTACATGTGAACATATACATGTGTGTACGTACATGTGAACATACACATGTGTGTACGTACATGTGAACATATACATGTGTGCACGTGTGTGTATGCCTGTGTGTTTTCTTTTGAGTACCACTACGTGTATATAAGTATGTGTTGGCATAAAAATATGATATGAATTCGATTCCTTCCTATTCACCTTCACTAAAATTCCATTGTGTATTTGATGCACTGTGCCGTGAAAATTTTATTCGGTAGCTTCTAATTCAAAACAACAGAGTACATTATTTTTGAAGATTCTGAAACTTCGAAGTCTATAAACCAACACTTTATCAGACATCTTCCCCATAGTTACACAAAGTTCAGTATATTTTAATAAATAATTTAAGCAGAAAATTTTTTGCCTGTGAAATTTAGACATATAGCACTAAATATTCAATAACATGATAAATCATTTTTTTTTTCATGCAATATTTATATCGTTTCTAAATATGATGTGGAAATCAGCGTCTACTTCATAAGTAAACTAGAGAGAGAGGTGCTTTTGGCGCTCGGCGGCTAATATTTAACAATGATGAATGTGTTATTGAACTACTTAAAAAAAGAAACCTAAAAGCTAATGAACTATTAACGAAGTCATTAAAAATACAGAGATAACTTCTGGGAGAAATATTTTACTATTAACATTAACTTACGATGCATTATCACTATTTGCCAGAATAAAATTCGTTGGCAGTGAATAACGATTGAGTTTTGAACAGAATATCTTGCGATATGGCCTCTTTGGTGTAGTCGGTGGTGTGACTACATGGTATGCAACAGATATTCGGTGTGAATCCGGTAAAAGAACCTTTTACTGGCGGTTTATTGGTAGATTGACTGGAAATGTCAGAAAATACTGCAGTATTTGTTCTTGCTCTTTAGGTTCAGAGTTAAACTCTAGTCGAGAGAAACGTTACCTTTCAGCCTTCTAGAGTTCAAAAAATATAATAGCGGTTATATGCTGTAGTCAGTATAATCGATCTTATTCCACGCTACCCAAGTTTCTTGCCTCGTCTCCATGTAAGATATCAGTATTCAGATACATCACATTACCTTCAAAAGTCAAAGCGCACTTTGCTTTCTTTATCTCTCGCGAAAATATATTCGAATTAACTAATGTCAATTCAATCAGCCATGTTCCTGCCCAAATATTTTGCAGCCTTACTATAATCCTAGCTAACTAATTCTTTTTTAGTATTTGCCTTCGCTAGTAATAATACTATTTTACGTTATTAGTTAATATATATCCGTTTTCACTAGAAATAGCTGACTGTACTCATAAGTTTTAAATCCAGTAGTTACAATTTTCTGCGTGCTTGAATGTAGTCTCATTGAAGAATAACCTTTCAAAGTTATAAACATTTGAACATCGCTTTTTACAAGGAAACATTAAGAAGAGAGACTGTACGTGGTCACTGAACCCGTTAGAAATAGCAGTTGAATCTACAACATATATATTCATTGAAGAGTACATAATATATCAGGATGGCTATGGCTGGACTAGCTTGCAATAGAGGTCTGATTAATCATGCCAACTTAGGGCTCAAGAACAACAACACACTGTAGAAGAAATAAATCATAAATTGAAGTATTTAGCAGCATAAAGTAAATATATTAAACTGGAAATCACAACACAAATATCCAGCTAACTTATCATCTCTTTCTAATGAAATTAAAAAAAAAACCTATTAAGACCTAAAAGTGAATCTGCCAAGCTCAGTAGAATATATTTGCTTAAGTTCTTCCTTTAACCTTAAATTTAAGATGCCTTTAAGACAAGTTTTTCGCTGCCGGTTTTGCACGACAATATCTGTTCTATACAAGAATAAGGATGCTAAATTTACTCTTTGTTCTCATTTTTGTTGGCTAGAGTTAGAATCGTTTATTCGAGTATTTTCTCAAGGCAGAAATTGTCTATTATCAGAAAACTAGATTCCTAGATTCGATATGCTTATTTTGTAACTGGTAAGAGTTGTTTCGTTTATTTTTAGCTTGTGTGTATATATATATATATGTGTGTGTGTGTGTCTGTGTCTGTGTGTGTGTGTGTGTGTGTGTGTTTGTCTGTCTGTCTGTCTGTATGTCTGTGTAAGTGTGTGTATGAGTGTGCACGTGTATGTGCATCTGTTTATGTCTGTGTGTGCATAAAATCAATTTCCTACATGTGTTAGTATATGTACTGTGGCTGTATATGTATGTACGTATGTGTGCATTTATATATGTGTGTATTTGCATATATTGCATAGTTAGGTCATCGTTAAAAAAACAAATTGCTCATTTTTGCTCCAAGGCAGCTATAATTCAGGTTACCAAAGATTTGAAGCCGTGATCCTCCTGTTTTTAGCATTGGGCATTGTTTATCTGAATGCACGCCATTCAAGGCCTGTCCATTTCTAAGACAGCAAAGATTGATTTCAAGGAGATTTTACTCCTATTTTCAGCAAGTCAAGAGACCACGTAAAGACTCCCTGTACTTGTCAAAGATACTGGAACATAGGAGATTAAATGAGAGAGAAGTGGGGGTGGTGAGAGAAGATGAAAAGAAATAGACAAGAAGAATTAAACGTGGAAGTTGTAGAATTTGATGAATTAGGAATCGACAACCCAGCTCACGATGATAGCTATGGGAAGAGAAATACTGAGAATAATAGGCAGACATTGTATGTCACAGAAGTGACTAAGAATGCTAAGACAGTTTGTACATTTTTGAAAACTAATCCTTGAAAATGTAAACCCTATTGATTGTACAGCGTCTAATTGTCATTTCGTTGCCCTGTAGTCCAAATGTTGACAAGATATGGAATGTTGGTCTCTATGACCGAATATTACATCGCTGAAACAGATGTTGGATATATGGAAGTACTTTTCTTTATTTCTGCACCATTTTTCTTCTTCTTTAATTCTTTCTGTCTGTCCCTCTTTCCCCATTTCTTAACTTGCATTCTTTTTACTTCTTATTTTCTTTATTGATTTCTTGGTTTCTTCTTTCCTTTTGTTCTGTTCTTTCATTAATTATTTTTGCCTCTTCTTATATTCATTATTACGCCATCTCTTATTTTTATATACACTTTCTATCTGTCTATCTATCTATCCATCCATCTATCTATCTATCTATCTATCTATCTATCTATCTATCTATCTATCTATCTATCTGTCTGTCTGTCTATCTATCTATCTATCTATCTATCTATCTATCTATCTGTCTAATTTTCTTTAATGAGTCGCTGCGACGCGCAGATGCGATGTTCTCTGCCAATGTCTAAGCCAGTGTTTCAATGCATATGATGATGCTGAGAGCTGACTGTGTACGGGATGCAGTGCGAGGCGCAGCTGTTCCTGGACCACACATCATTACTGACCGCCTATAAAAGGAGATTTTCAACAACAGCAATTAATGTTTTTACTTCTGCCTTTCCTTCAGCCCTTTAATCATGCTTCCATCCTCTCTTGTTTTTCATTATTTTTTCTTTTTCTTTTATCTTACTCTAAATTCTTCTTCCATTCCATTCCATCCTTTTACTTTCTTTCTTTCTTGCCTTTTTGCTGCCTTTCTTTGTATATGCCATTATGGCACTTTTGCACACAAAGTCTCTCTCTAGTACTCTCTTTATTTTTCCTCTCCCTCTCATTGTATATATATATATATATATATGTATATATATATATATATATATATATATATATATATATATATATATGTATATATATATATATATATATATATATATATATATATATATATATATATATATATATATATATACATATATATATATATATATATATATATATATATATATATATATATATATATATATATATATATATATATATACATATATTTATATATACATATATATATATATGTATGTATATATACATATATATACGTACATATAATATATATTTATATATCTATGCACATATGTATATAAATATGTATATATAATAACATATATATATGTAAGTATATATATGTATTTATATGTGCGTGTGTGTGTATTTGTGTGTTTGTGTGCACGCGTTCGTGTACGATATTCTATAACTATTTCCGACAAATCGAAAGGAGAATCTCGTCTCTTTTAACTTCTTTCAAACACTCAGGATTTATTTCCACCAGAGTAGGGTTATTTTATTATTTACACATAATGCTCCTCCTCGGTTCTTTCTACACTTGTCTAGCTTTTCCCAGTTACCAGTTTCCTAAACTATGTCAGTTGCGTGTCCGCTCATATATACTGTATGCACACACACGCAAACACCCCACCGAACACACACAAACACACTTACATATATTAATATATAGATATCTTTTTATTATAGCCACACAGGGCTAAATACAGAAAATGAACAAATTACAATGTAGAGCTTTTCTTTGTGTGGGGGGGGGGATAATTTCGATCAAAAGGGATCGCGGGGGAAAAAGGAAGGGGGTGGGGGCGATCAATAGGGATCGTGTATCACAGTCAATGTAAAAAAACGGGGAACAGATTAGGTTTATCCGTGGAGAGAAAAGCCTACGGAAAAGACCACGGTCACCTCAGGCTTCTTTTTTTAAAGGTACATGAAAGTAAGTACCTTCTCTCTTTTTGTCTCTTTTTGTTACAAGTCTATGCTTAAAATGGTGTCGTCTTTCAATCTTACCATTCTTGCCACATTTACCCATTTTTTATTGAAACTTTCATTCGACAACACTTTCCTCTCTATCCTCATCCTCCTTTTCAAGTGGTACTTGAAAAATCTGACGAGGGACTGACCAGAGATGAAAGTGTTTGTTTGTAGACCTTTCAAACGCGTCCACCACACGCATTCTTTTGCCATAGCTATCAGTGTTACAAAAACCGTTTTTCCTTCCCGTTTAAAGGAAGGTGGCGGAACAATATTCACGATAGACTCGGCTGATAAGTGGGCTCGTCCCACACGCGACAACAGCAGTTCGACGAAGGTCCACAGCTCTGAAATATCTGGACACTGCACGAGTGCGTGCAGAACGGTTTCGTCGCTCTGACCGCATCTCGGGCAGGTCGGTCCGGTGGTTTTCGAACTGTGTCTGTAGATCTTCTCTCGAACTGGTAGTGCGTCCTGATAGCATTGCCAAGCCAGGGATCTCTGGAAATTATCCATAGACCCCGGCCCGAACGTCGTCTTGAAAAGGCGGGTTAGGAATTTCTCATCGACACCCAGGTTTGCCCCGAGAGTGTCGTCAGACCTCCCCTCCACTAGTCCTCTATAGAACGCATTGGTCGTTTGGAAGTTGCACAAGTTTGATCCCGGACGGCAGTGCTGTTGTAGAGCTTGGCGACACTCGCGGTGCCAATCGCCCAGTTTCGGTCTCTTCCTGATCCATGTTTGCAGCTCGGTGAGTGAGACGAGCTGCGGGAAGGCGCGCCTCACAAACGGCGCCCACACCTAATATATATCTATATAGATAGATAGATAGATAGATAGATAGATAGATAGATAGATAGATAGATAGATAGATAGATAGTTATTTAGAGGAACGTAGATATCTTTATAAGAAGTTAAACTCACTATTTTTGTGAATGTGTTTGTATTTTGGTATGAGTTTACGCATATATTAGTTAAAAAGTTATTGAATACGTACGAAATTCGACATGATGTAGCTTCTTTAATTTGAACGCAAACATATTTTTCTTACTTAATTTATGGTTTGCATGTTCGTGGGTTTATGTGTGTGCTAAGGTGATTACTTTGCAAATGTTGCATATAGACGTTTAAATTTAATGACATGTAGGCAGAAATCATAAGTTAAGCTTCAGTATGAGATAATGATTTGTCTATGTAAATCATATATACAGGCTGTTTTTATCGTGCAATCACTGTTACACATAAAGCATAAAGTATGCAGCAATTATGGTTTCAGAAATTAAACAAGTAAAACTTTACTTTAAATATTGATTTAGAAAATAAGCCAAAGGTGGGCAATTTGGGGAAGAGAACAGTATAGACTTTGCTATAGGCTTTGCTCAGTTTAACGGTTTAATATACCACCCAGCATTATGTTACTAAAGAAGACGATACTGTTTTTTCAAGTGATCAGGATAAATTCCTCATATATATCACCAAAGCTCTGGAAAGAATATTGTGTTATCTTTCATACTTTTGTTATGCAATTAAAATGAAATATATATGAAAAAAGGAAAATACTTGAGTAATATGCATTTTATAATCCCTTGTTTTCTTCTACGGCATTGTCGACTTCGCCGGTATTTCAAATCAGTCCGGAAACAGCTACGCGAATGAGGTGGCTTGATTATATTTAGTTTTAGTAGGAATTCTTTGAAATAGTTTCGTCCCTATTAGATTAGTGTTGGAATTCCACAGTTCAGCTAGTCCTTTTTATCTTTAATGTAAATAACAGTGAAACTATAACAGTCGTTTGATCTAATAGAAATATACGCGAAACATCCCTTAAATCAAGCACTATTTTCTTAAAACAGCGTTTGATAATGTAATCCAAAATACACAATTCTTTGAGAACAAGAAGATGGTTATGATTTGAATGCCACTCATTACAAGGATCTTCGATCTACTACTGGAGTATACATTGTTTACACACTTTCCGCTGGATAATCCTGAAAATACCTAATTGCATCATATTTCATTACTTCTGCGAAACGATAAAAAATCAATGATAAATAGGCACCTTTTCATTCAAATGGAAAAGCTGCATAGGTATCTAGATACAAATAAAAATAAATCTTACTCTGCATATAGATCTGTATACGAAGAGAAACGGGATTAATTGGAAGAGAAGAAAAATATATCAGAAAAGGCATGAAAGATACTTTGGACATAGGAACAAAGCCAAAATCTTTCAATGAGAGAGAGAGAGAGAGAGAGAGAGAGAGAGAGAGAGAGAGAGAGAGATTGACAGTCAGCCAGACAGACAGAGACGAAAATTTACAGCACAGTCATTTTTTATTATTTATTCAGGTGAAATAGCAATGTCCAAGACTGATGGAACATTGGAAGGTATACACAAACTTGTGACATGAAACTTGAAATTTGAAACTAAGTGCATGATGCTAAATGCATGTAAGGTACCAGATGGTGAGGTTAAACCAAACGACAGATTCAGCCCAAAATTAGAAAATCAAGAAAAAAACCTTTGACTTCAATATTCGTCTTTTAGTTTATCACCACTAGAAGAATGAAGTAAAAGTCGACTTAGATGGGATTTGAACTTCAACGTGAAGAGTTGTAACTAAATACCTTCAAACATGAAAAGCATCAACGTACTTCATTCAAGTGCGATGAAGTACAATGAAGTACGATCATCAATAACAAATCGTTCCTTTCGAAACAGAAATGGTAATAAGAAATACAAGTCATTCGTTGTCAAGTACGCATAACATACTAGAGCCTGAATGATGAAGGATATTGTGGCAGCTCGTGAAGGTGGCATTTTATCTTAATGGCCTTAAATTTGTTCATGTATGGATTTAGTAATGGTCAGTTGGTCAAAGCTAGAGTTCAGGTGTGAAATTTTCAGGTGAGAATTGAGAATATAGCGTACAGATAATTTGGTTTTGATAATTTGACAAACGAATTACATCTCTAATGCCAATATGTATTGCAACATTTAATGTGGAAAATATATGCTAATCTAGATTTCTTTTGCGTGCATGTATGTTTAGACACACACGCACTCATACACACACACGTATGTGTATTTACTTATGTATACATATATATATATATATATATATATATGTGTGTGTG
>NC_142934.1:70905535-70918035 GCF_046866305.1 Octopus bimaculoides | reverse complement strand
CTCATCGTTATCATCACATACACCTGAGTTCAGCAGCAGTAACAGTAGCAGTACCAGCCTCAGCAACAACAACAACAACAACAACAACAACAACAGACTAAACAGCGGTAGTAGTAATAACAATAGTCACATCATTGCTATCATCAATTTGATCAGTGGCTTCTCTCAGCCACCCGACCTGAGTAAAACTATGCATGCTACATTCAAGCACATAAACTCATACACACAAGACATGCATTCAAGGACACACACACACACACACACAGATTACGCTCACTAGCACACGTTAAGTGCAGTAGGTGGTGGAGGGGAATTAAAGAATGGGAAGTAGGACTACGACAGTAAACTTCCGAATGCCAAGCAACCATCTGACCCACTTCGGCAAAGGTTATGCCAATATCGATCCGGTAGCTGTGGCCCCCTGTGCGAAATAGAATCGATGATGATCGGGTTTCGTCGGAGCACAATCACTGGAGATATAACAGACAGGAAAAATCTCCTCTTGGACCGCGCTAACTTCAAAGAATTGTCTCCGACAATAATAACGACCAGAGATTGCGTCGCCATAAAAGAATCAAGTTTTAGTGATTCTATGTGCGCATGCTCACGTTTCGCCACACTCTACGCGAACACACTTCAATAACTATATGCAATATTCTCGGCTTTGAGCTTTGTACGTCTATGGAACTGAATCTTTGCATGTGTATGTTAGCATGAAGGGGAGGTGATTTGAATGTATGCATGCTTTTCTCTATTCCTCTTTCCAATCAAACGCACACAAGCACACATACATACATAATCATTCCTCTCACTTTGTTTCTCTCTCATTGTTTCTCTCTTTATCCCCTTATTACCTTTCTCTGTCTCTTTCCTACTCCTTTACTCTCTCATTATCTGAATATGTGTGTACATGCGAATATGAAATGAAAGCTTCCCTCCTGCGTTATAAAAATGTTTGATTCGTACAAACTGACAATATATTAATCTCCTACATGGGATATTTATGCGCATATATTTTTGTATATCTCTATGAAAGGATTTGCATTTAAGGGCAAAAAGAGACGAAAACAGAACGCATACAAAGATAAATCAACACACACAATCAAGGAAACACATACACACATACACACACACACACATATTATATATATATATATATATATATATATATATATATATATATATATACATATATATATATATATATATATATATTTGTGTGGTGTATGCATGTGTACAAAATACGGATAAAGACATATATATAAATTGGCATATAAAAATGCAGATAAACATACTACAAAGGTAAATGTATATTCATATAGACTCTCGGATGGAACTATATATTTGCTATGCCTATACAATCTATTTCATTAAATTTATATGTGTGTGAGTAGGATGCGTCTGTATCTCTATCTGTGCACACACACGCACACACACACACGTACACACACACACACACGCACACACACCTACGTGTGTGTGTGTGTGTTTGGGTATGTGTGTGTGTATGTATATATATATACGTGTATATATACTTACACATACACAAACACACACACACACACACACAAACACACACACACACACACACACACACACACACATATATATATGCATTAAAATAAGTCGAGGGGTGTATAGCACATGCGTGGGAGCGCATGCGTGTGCTACTTAGTGAGTAAGATACGACCCACTTACAAAACTATTTTATTCAACTCGAACAGATATATGTTTAGGTATATATTTTCCTCCAGTTGTTTTGTGATGAAATTTCTTACCATTTCTTCCATTGCAGTTTTTGGTGATACTACTACTTAATTATTCATTCTAGCATAGCTACTACTACTACTGATAATTATAATAACAATGACTTCAATTTTTTGCCACAAGGGTAGCTTGGAGGAGGAGATTAAGTTGATTGCATCGACCCCAGTGGTTCGTTGGTCCTTAATTTATCGACCCTGAAAGGATGAAAGACCTCGGAGAAATTTTAACACAGAACGTAGCGACGGGCGCAATAAAGCTAAGCATTCCGTTCATCGCGCTGACGATTCTGCCAGATCACCGCCTTGATTATTATAATAATAATAATAATGTCGAAATTATGGCAAAGAACATCAGTTTCTAAGGAAAGTTTTAGTTACTTAAGTAAGTGTTTTCATTGAATACAGGAGTCTCAAAAGCCTGGTTTCATTGAACCTGGGAGATTGCACTCAAATAGCAGGAGTACATTAAGGTATTTTATCTAATGTTCAACCATTTCTTCTAATGCACCCCTTTAAATTTGAAATCGAAGTAAGTACAAATGTCTTTATTATACTATGTGGACACGAAGAATCAAACCATTACAGAAGTAAAATAACATTGATTTTTAATAATCCTTTCAACTTTAGTCACAAGGTTTAAGAATTTGAGAGGATGATACACAACGATTGCACCGAACCCAGTGCTCAAGTAGGATTTATTCCAACGACCCTGAATGGATGAAAGACATTCGGCCACTGCGGAGTTTGAACTCGGAATGTAAAGTTGGTTGAAATGCCGCTTCGAATTTTTATCCGGATGGTTAACGATTCTGCCAGCCTACCGCCTATACTTTGACGTTAATAGTAACAATAGAACGTAATAGAAGAAGAAGAAGAAGAAGAAGAAGAAGAAGAAGAAGAAGAAGAAGAAGAAGAAGAAGAAGAAGAAGAAGAAGAAGAAGAAGAAGAAGAAGAAGAAGAAGAAGATGATGATGATGATGATGATGATTAAAGGAAATAAGATTTTGTCTCATAGTTTTCCCGAGTGTATCAGTGGTCTAAGAGAATTTAAATAGCTTGAAGACGGAATCGAAAGTGATCACAAGAATAATAACAATAATTCTTACTTTGCTGTTAGCGTTAGATTGTCTACTGACTCAGCTGCTGTTTGTGATGATGTTGATAAATCTGGTGTTGTTGTTGTTGCTGCTGCCAGGCCCAGCGTCTCATTAATTTTTAGCACAGCGATTTTATCTGAAAGAAAAAATTCCCCACCTCTGTACATTCTTCTTGATTCCTGCAGCATACACTTTCCTGATTCCTGCAAATACTTTCTTTGTAATTTCATTAGCGTTGGAGCCTTAATTACCATCGCCATTTTCGCAGACGCACATGCGTACGCATACACACATACGCACATAAGATGTGTACACATATAAATAAACTTATACACACCTCTATATTTACGTGGTATCCCACACTTGTACACACGCATACGTTTGTCCTAGTTTCATTTTGTATAGTATATAGTATATCAGCTGTTGTTAACATCATCAGTAAGTAGTAATAATCATTTTTATTTTCTGCAATTCCCATTTAAGGGAAGGCAGTTCACTAATGCATTTCTCACTTACATTATCAACAGAAATATATTGAACCAGCTCCTACCGAGAATTAATAACGATTCAAATTCCCGATTCTTCGGTAACGCTCACTACTTTTATGTAAAGTTAGTTTCATGTGTCTAAGCACAATGACCTATATATTTACATGAAAGTAGATGAGATATTGCGATATTTCTTACTATTTCTTTTTTTCTTTACCAAAGACAATGCTGACATATGTGAATTGGAGTGACATTAGTCAGAATTTGAAACAGCGGTGAGATCACACTTCACTAGGATCTCTTGCTTGAGTAAGCCACGAATTATATATAAGAAGAAATCTTTATAGGATTTCATATCGAGCATGTCATCTTATAGATTAATTGTAAAAATTATAGTCCGTTATATTAATATGAATTTACTTGCAGCAGGCCGTTTAACATACGAAATGTAAAATAATATTTCCATTTGATTCTAAACAATAATTTTTTTATTGCATTCTGAATGAAAAGAAAAAAAAAACAGTTCCAGAAGACAATACTCACTATCGTTCTCCAAGTCCTAAAATGTTCAAGATCCAGCGATAAAGAACGTAATTCCCCTTGAATGTCTGGTATGTATCTGCACGGTGAACAGCGAGCTGTATCAGGTGAAAGGACCGAACAAGAGTCTGAAAATTATTCATATTCATCATGAAAATGAGTAACCACCCATATTTTTGCCAAGAAACCACGTACTCGACTTCCTCCTGTGAAGAACTTTCTTTCGTAACAAGCATCTGATGACAAGGATGCGGTAGCTGTGAAAAAGTGGGTACAATAGCATCTATCTGAAGAGCTGTTGTTGTCAACCAAAAACTATAATTAGAGGAATCCTAGACAGGGTTTTTGTTTGTATGGGACTTCATTCTCCGACGTTTTTTTTTTTTTCTGGGATAGTAAAGGATCAATGGAGGGGATGAAGACTGAATATCTGGTAGGTCGAGAACTTATAAGGGACATCTCCTATTTGGTGTATGTGTACACACGAATATTTATGTTGTATATAAGAGACATAGAGAATAAATTACTTGATATTTTAGTCTCACTCGCTACGTTACATTCTTCGCTAAATCAGCGTAATATGTTAACTAGGAATCCCTCGATTATTAAGGATGTTAATGAAGAAAATTATTTTAAAGCAATCTGCGACATCATGCTTAAACCCAAATTATGTGTGCATGTTCCTTATATGCTTGTGCTAAATAGCTCGAAACAGAGGCCAAATTGCCCTCGAATTAAATCTAGTCATTGACATAATGTAGTCCAAGATACTCTGCCGTAAACAAAACGACTGAACACCTTTCATCATTGTTGTGCTTGATCAGATCTACTCTGGGGTTAAACAATATTATACTCACAAACATATACTCAGTCATAAAGACAAAGATCAACAAGCACGCATTCATGCACGTAAATGCACACTCGCTCACATTTACACATATATGTGCATATATTTGTACACAGACGTGCGCGTGCACGCACACACACACACACACACACATACACACACACACATACATACACACACATGCACGCATATATATATATGTATGTCTGCATGTATGTATTATAATCATAAAGGCATTTCTTGTTTATTGAACCTTTCAATATTCTTAACGTTATATCATACTCCCTGTGTATGAAATTCCCAAAAGATAATATATACTCATACGTATCTGCTTTCTTTCCATCCATAATGGCAGTTATGTATGTATGAATAAATATATACGTAGTGGAGAGGGTGTGCGTGAGCGTACGTGAGTATGTATGATGATAGAAAATTTCATCTCGGAACGTTATTCGTTCATCTGGTCTCTCTCCATCGAATTCCCTAATGTATGAAATATATGTATGCGACTTGCATATGAAAATATGGCAGTGTGAAGGAAGTCTTCTATTTCTCTGGATTTCCCTACAGTTTAATGGGTTTTCGCTATATCCTCCTACCGTTATCTTTGCATTTTCTATGTGATAAGCATCGCAGTATTCCCTGTTTATACAAATCTCTAGTTTCTGTGGAGTTTGTCAATATGTGTCTATGTGTTTATCTGAGTTTCTGTGTGTGTGTGTGTGTGGATTTGTGTGTGGATGTATAAGAACGTATATAACGTTGAATGTGTGAGTGAGCGTATAATTTATGATTGTGCTTTCGTGTATAGCTTCATATGTGTGACCATGTTATAGGAATGAATTTGTACATGCATACACTTATACGTGCATAGAGAAATGGATGTGTATATGGTTATTTGTTTACTCGTGTTTCTTTTCTCCTCCTCTTTCTTCCCGTCTCTCTCACGCACTCTTTCCCACTCCCTCTCTCTCTGTAAATGTGTCTATGCGCAGCTCTATATGTATGTATATATATATATATATATATATATATATATATATATACATATATATATATATATATATATATATACGTGTGTGTGTTTGTGTCTACAGAGGGATAAAAGAGGTAGATCATAATATATAGATACATATATATATATATATATATATATATATATATATATATATATATATATATATATATATATATATATATATATATATATATATATATATATGGGAGACTAACCCTGTCTCCTCTCATCACACACGAACTTTTGGATTCTACCTTCTTTCCTTCTGGATCTACTCTTTCTGGACTGTTTGATTCTGAACTTTACACCCTCCGGCTGCACCTCTCCTACCCACGGATTACACTGGACCCATCTTCTGATTGGAAATCGCTTATATATATATATATATATATATATATATATATATATATATATATATATATGAGTCTATATAACGACAGAGATAGTGAGTGGGTGGGTAGGTGGGTGGGGGAACAATATAGTTCTGTTCGTGTTCCTATATGTGTATGAATTGATAGATATCGTCTGTTTATCTCTCTTCATAATCTCTATTCTTTCTTTCATTTATTTATTCTTTGATTCATTCATTTGCTTCATGGCCTAATGTTAGTGTTACTTTTAAGCTTTGATATAAATTTCTATATATTCTGGACTTTAATAGAAATTCCTCTTTCCCAGGATGTGACACTCAAATGTTCATCCATCTCTACCACCACCACCACTACTACTACTACTACTACTACTACTACTACTACTACTACTACTACTGCTGCTACTGCTGCTGCTGCTGCTGCTGCTGCTGCTCGAAATTTTTGTTAGTACTCTACCCAGTTTCAAACAGTTTCTATGTAGGTGTTTATCTCTTGTATCCTCACGGCAAATATTAAGACTTATGGCCCTCAAATAATACTTATGCCAGCGTTTACTTACTACCCCTTTCCTCGCAAATTCTTTCCTCTTTCGCTATCTCAGTATTTTATGTATTTATTATATCTGTCTCTAATGTTGTGTCTCTTTCCCTGCTCAGGATAGCTTTTCGTTTCCTTATCTTCTCAACATGTTATCCCATCACTACTGCCTTAACGAATATAATATAATAATAAACATATCAATAGAGAGAACTGTCAATACGTAGATAAAGACCACCTCTTAGTTCACAGGCGTGGAAATATCGCCGATTATCACCATATTGAGAAAAATAAATAGGCTGAGACTACAACAAGACAAAGAACATATTTACTATTATGTTAATGACAAAAGAGATCGCTAACAGTGATAGGAAAGACTCAATAAATGATACAGAGGCAAGCGTGGAGAGAGCAACATAAAGAATACTATCAGGCTTCGTTCGTTGTTGTTGATGTCGTTGTCATGTCTGATGATGATGATGATGATGATAACGATGATGATGATGATGATGATGATGGTGATGGTGATGATGATGATGATGATGATGATGATGATGAGGATGATGATGATGATGATGAGGAGGAGGAGGAGGAGGATAATGATAATGATGATGATGATGATGAGGATGATGATGATGATGAGGATGATGATGATGATGACGACGATGATGATGAGGATGATGATGATGATGATGATGATGATGATGACGACGATGATGATGATGAGGAGGATGATGAGGATGATGAGGAAGAGGATGATGATGATGATGAGGAGGATGATGATGACGATGATGATGATGATCATCATCATCATCGTCATCATCATCCAGCTCAGACTGGATTGCGCTGAAGTATGTGAAAAAGTGTCCTCCAACGGTAACCATTCTCTCTTTACGTATATTTAAGGCTACATTAATTAACTAAATATTAAGGCTACATTAATTAACATTAATTTGCGATATGATTAGAGAACTTTGTTGCTATCTCTGTTTTATCGAGTAACTGCGTATAGGCACCCATATCGGTTTCTTCTTTCAGTTGTGTGCGTGTGTATTTGTGTGCGTGTGTATTTGTGTGCGTGTGTATTTGTGTGCGACTCTGTGTTAGTGTGTGTGATTGTATGTATGCATGGATGCATGTATGCATGCATGTATGTATGTATGTATGTATGTATGTATGCACTTGACGTATGTTCCCAAATCAGCGATTTAATTGCAAGATGTTAGAAGATCTGTATTCCTGAATATGGCTGGGAGAGTGTTTGTGTGTGAGTGAATTGGGGTTCTTTTGTTTGCTTGTTTTCTTTTATTCTTCTTTCTTTGACTAATCAGTTGTTTTGGCAGTGGGTTAGGTAGGGATTTTTTCTTTGGTATGTGTTATGGAGTTGGTAGAAAACTGTGATTAGGTTACGCTGACCCCGCAATTAAGTTGGGAACTGAAAAATATCTAATTTTATTACAAAACATCTTTTTTTTAATGAGACGTGTAATAAAGAACAAGCAATAACATCGCTAAATAATCTTAGAAATAATTATTCCTAACATTGGCATAATAAGGACAAACAGCGAACTTAATCCTAACTGCATTTAAATTCAGAGGATTTGAAAAAGGTATATTAAGCAAATAGCATAAGACTCTGTGTATCTCACTCCATTCATTTTACCTGCTACTATTCTTACAATGATAATAATATATATATTTGCCAAGACCATACATTCACACAGAAAAGTTTTATATAAAAATTGGATGTTATATATATATGTATGTGTGTCTGTGCCTGTCCACCCACCATCGCTTGACAAACGGGGTGCTGGTGTGTTTAGCGGTTCGGCAAAAAGAGATGATAGAATAAGTACTAGGCTTACAAAGAATAAGTCCTGGGGTCGATTTTCTCGAATAAAGGCAGTGTTCCAGCATGGCCGCAGTCAAATGACTGAAACAAGTAAACGAGTAACCCATGTACACATAGAAAGCAGTCACCTAGGATAATTTAGCGTTCCTTTCTCCCAACTCGAGCATCTTTCATTTCGGATACCGAAACCTAGGACTTCTCAAAGAGGTTGTAAGCAATTTCGGTATAGGACGTCGAATTCTTTTACGTCTTCAGATTAGCTCATGGATTTCTCAATAGATCACTCGTTTAGTTGTTCACCGTCAGTCTAATTACCACAAAAGCTGACTTAATAAGTACGTCACTACCGCATCCTTCTTCAGGCCGTTTAGGCTTTCGATCAGCTCTTCTTTAATAATTCAGAGCCGTGACTTGAAAAGGATAGGCATGCTTCCTCTTGAATTTTCTTTTCAGCCCATCCTGGTGATTGTTCTTTTATTTATTTATTTATTTGTATTGTTTATACTATTTCTCCTACCTTACCCAACTCATTACCATCCTTCTCCATTCGATTACGTTCGTTGCAATAGGATGAAACGGTACTGGAAGTATAGGACTCTTGGTCATTGAACCCTGGTATGGTATTCAGGACTAAGTTATTTTCTCGGTTACCATCGAAGCTGCCACCTTTATGTGCAAGAAATAACAGTTTCTAGGGCTTGTTCACTTTCGTGCTACTGTTCCTTCTGGTGTTGCGTATCACTTTCATTCCTTCATTCATTCTCTTCTTCTTCTTCTTCTTCTTCTTCTTCTTCTTCTTCTTCTTCTTCTTCTTCTTCTTCTTCTTCTTCTTCTTCTTCTTCTTCTTCTTCTTCTTCTTCTTCTTCTTCTTCTCAACTACACTCCGTAGAAAATCTGCTCCTAGCTCATATTCCTGTACGTATAATAGACGGGCATCCTGATCTACAACTCCAGCCTAATAGCATTATTTTATCTCCTCCACAGTGGGCTACAGCTCAGAGGTTGCATATTTATATAGAAACCACGCGACCACTTGTTGTTCTGTTATCTCAGCACTCAAAATCTATTCGTACTTAGCCACAAAGGTAAAAGCAATTCACACATGCTCACACAAAACTATAAATAAAGAAAATAAATAAATAACACACGAAGATAACGAAACATTTACCATACTAAATCCGACAGATATTCTACACAAGATACTTTCACCTTAGTAACAACTCACGCAGTACATAGTCAGGGCAATCACCCTCTCAGTACCATAAAAGCTTTCACAAGAAACAAAGCAAACAAAAAAAGAAGTAATTAGATATAACACAACTCAAACATAGATTGAACGTATATTGAATATGCGTAGCGAAGATAATGTATATAGAAAATTACAGCGAAAAATAATTGTAAAAACAAATAAATAACAGAATAAATACATAAATATATTACTGGCAAATCGGAACTTGTAGCCAACAAAGGGAAATACAGTACTGGGACACAATTAAAAGCAAAATGTCTCCATTCGTGCAAGCACCTATATCAGTGTGAAAATAATTACTTGTCTCGGGACGCAAACGAACTTGTTTCTCCTTGCAAATGGTTTTGCATCAATCTGATTTCAGTTACCAAAGGGTCGCTTGGGACATTAGAAATAGTTGAAATCGACGGTATCAACGATACCATCATGTAACATGATATAACACTTACGATTATAATTCTGTAGCAATTGTGATTGGGTAGTGAGAGGGGGGCTGGACTGCGGTGATGGAAGTGAGGGGTTTGGGAATGCTGGAATGAAGCCGGTAGTGGTATTGTTGTGTTATGATCGTGGGTGGTGGAATGTG
Organism: Octopus bimaculoides; assembly: GCF_046866305.1. NCBI lineage: Eukaryota > Metazoa > Mollusca > Cephalopoda > Octopoda > Octopodidae > Octopus > Octopus bimaculoides. Next base: position 70,907,684 of record NC_142934.1, on the reverse strand, counting down.
TTTGATGGTATTGATAGAAAGGGAAAATGAGAAATACACACACACACACACACATAGACACACACATATATATATAGGTGGATGCACAAAGAGAGACAGAGAGGAAAGTGAAAGTGAAAGTGAAAGTGGAAGAGAGAGAGAAAAAAGATAAAGTAGAAGAGAGAGAGAGATAAGTGGTGCGTTGTGGAATGTTGACAGTGTTGTTAAAAAAAAAAGGGAAATGAATCTCGCGCACGTACACAGAGAGACGGAGAAAGACGGAGAGAGAGAGAGAGTGAATCAAAATGAAAGAGAAAGTGAGATCTGGCGCAATATGTAGTTGCTTGCCAAGTAAGTTGCAATTCAATGGCCGGACGAAAGAGAACAAGTGAGATGCTACTGATCATAATGAGCATGAAACGTGGTGCATCTCGTGCTGATGGTGTTGATCTGATGTGGGTGGTGATGCTACTGATGGTTCTAGTTCTGGCGTAGTGGGTGAGAACTGGGATGCTAAAACAAATGGTAAACAAATAAAACAAAATCACAGCTTCCAGTGCAGTCAATGGAACTAGGCACGCATGCTTGGCCAAACAATGTCACACAATATGTGAACGCCGATTCTAACCCGTTAGAACATTTCAGATCGAAGATCGTGGCACACAACTTTGGCTCATGGTCGTGTCATGCTGTGTTCGTTCGTGCATTTCATAATGTATGCGTATGTGTGTATATGCGTTTGTATTCGAATTCATATATGCCTGTATATTTTTCCTCGGATAATAAATGAATGTATACATGTGTGATTATACATACGTGCATATAAATTGTTAGCGTGAATATGTGAGTAAACGTGGTTTATATTTGCACACGCGTGTGTACTTGTATGTATACATGCAAACGGACATGTGTGTGTATGTGTGCGCATATATAAGTGTTTGCATGTGTACACGCACCTATGCATAAGTATGTTGCATACGCTAGTGTCTTTGAGAGAGACTATAATAAACATGTTTACTTATGAGCTTAAAGCCTGGAATTTATGAGGATGGAGTAGTCATTTCAGTCGATCTCAATACTTGACAGGTACTTTTATTCAATCGACCCCGAGAAGATGAAAGGTAAAAAAAATTTAAAAAATTTAAAAATCGACTTCGACGGAATTTGAACTCAGAAGATAAAGGGGGACGTAATTGTGCATGTGTAGATATATCATACGCTTCCCCCCATTTATAAAAAATCTACTACCACGTTTTCAAATCCTAAAGTACCACTGGAGTTACTCTGTTACAATTTGCCTGGGAAATTGTTACAACCAAAACTATTACAACTCTGTACCAACTATTTTGTATCTCTGGCAGAATTTTAAATGATCTTAATCATGAGTAATTAATTAATTTATTATTTATTTTCTTGAATTTTCACAAATTTTGAATTTTTGAATTCTCAGTCGTATTTTTATTACTCTATTTTTTTCGTTTATTTATTCATTCATTCATTCATTTTTCAATAAATAAATACATAAATAAAAGGGAAAAAGAAAGAAACAAAGATAGAAAGAAAGAAAGAAAGAGAGAAAGAAAGAAAGAAAGAAAGAAAGAAAGAAAGAAAGAAAGAAAGAAAGAAAGAAAGAACTGTCGCATTCCAAAGCTAGACGTCGAAATGTTTGTAATGCATTGTATTATATTTTCGCTTGTTTTAGAGACTTTTATTTCTAATTCCCTTACCACTGCAAAATATTCTGAATTTTAAACATTTCCCTTCTTTCTAATTATTAAATTTACATACGTCCGCATTTTCATTTTTACTGTTTTCATGTTAAGAAATTTAGCTGCGCAATTCCTATGATCATTTAACCTTTTGTTATAGAACAAAAATGGATATTTTAGACTACTTTGATACTTCCGCTTGGAGATACGTACGCCTTAAAGTAACGACTGTGAATTTGAGGTTCAGTTTAAATAGGACATGTGTGCGGAAATAATACGGCAAGTATAAAATGTAAGACTGTACTACCAGGTTAAAAATAATATTCACCTGAAATTTTGAGGCTACCAGTCCGTTAGTCCGTTTAATATGCAGCACTTTATTAAGCCAAAGTAACGGGCGCGTGTTCACAGACACACACACACAGTCGCATACGTGTTTGTGTTTATGTAGGATACACTTC
>NC_142934.1:70893035-70903035 GCF_046866305.1 Octopus bimaculoides | reverse complement strand
TGCTAAACATCTTAAACAGACGAACATTTTAAAACAACTGAAGTGAGAAAAGAAGTGAGAGAATGAAAATTGCATGTTTAAAACAATAGAATATCAAAACAAAAGAAAAGACAGGAAAAATAATAATTCTTTCAAAGATTAATAAATTCGTTCGCATTTTTATTGGTTTTACTATTGTTGTCGTTGTTCTTATCAATATGAACGTTGCCTTGAATGACAATACTTTTGCTGTATTCGCTCTAAATTTGGCTAACCGACTAGAAGACGTTGATGGAAGAACAGTGAGTGCCAATGAGAACGGAAGTAGTATGTAACGTTAAGTGTAGCAATTTACGATAGCTCTATAACACTCAACGAGATATCTTTAGCATTAACAAAAATTGTATTCAGGATGGGGTTAAACCGACAAAGCATTAAGTAAATTTACTATACATAATGTAGTCAAAATTGGTAGCCACGGTGAAGCACATATTTCAGATCTGAAGCAAATTGCTGGATACAAACATATACATACAAACGTTGGTGCGCGCAAGCATACACACACACACACACACACACACACACACACACGCAGATGCGCGTACGCACACACACAGATGCGCGTACGCACACACATACATGTATGCACACAGACAAACACTGAGATAGACACGTGCAAGCAGATACACATACATAGCTATATTTGGTTGATTTATATAAGCATGCATAAGTGTCCATACATGTGGATGTATTTGGATTGTTCCTTGTATAAATATATACATATATGCAAATACATATCTACATACATATCGATACATACATACTTATATATGTGCGTATATCTATGTGTATATGTTTGTGGGATGCACTCTCATACACTCGCATACATATGTATTTGCGTATATCTGTGAGCACTTCCATTTATTTACATAATTCTCTCTCTCCTTCACTATATATATATATATATATATATATATATATATATATATATATATATATATATATATATAAACATATTTGCCTAAGCACTTATATACACATAGATATATACACACACACACGCACGAACAACGTAAACTAAACCGTGTGTATGCGTGCGCCTGCGTATTATATTCCTACACATATATCGAGAGCGAGTATGAAAATAAGAAAAATAAAATGAAAGAGAATATTATTAATCGGATGGAGTAGACAACAAATATCAACCATTTCATTGTTATTTATTTATTTATTTGTTTATTCACTCATTTATATATTTATTTTGTTGAATTTTCATCAAATTATGATCCAGAAGAGAAGCATAAGTTGAGTGAGTTAGGGCGGGGTGGGGGGTAGGATTCATAGCTGGAACCACTGGGCGATGGTGTGGTGAACCTAAGTTGTTTGTTGCTATTGGTTTCTGAGGTTTGATTTACGTAGAATCCGTGGGAAAGCTGGGAAGGTTGCGTTTCATGTTCATGAGAGATTTATTACGAAATACTGAAAGTCAGAGTATGAGAAGGGGAGGAGGGGGAGGGGGAGGTGAGCGAAGTATACGAATCAGAGATAGATGTAGGGATAGAATGAGAAAGAGTGATGGGGTGAGAGATAGAGAGAGAAGGTGGTAAGATAAATGAACAAACGTAGAGAGGACGTGAGAGCTTGGGAAAAGGAGAAAGAGTGAGGGAGAGATTGAGAAGAAGAGAGAACGAAAGAAATGTAAATGTGAGGGTATGAGATAATAAGGATGAAATACAACTTAAAGGCGATGAATAGGAATATGAGAAAGAGAAAATGTGGTCGTGTTAGAGGAATAAAGCAATGCTAGAAATGAATATGGTTGTGTATATGCATAGCAGAGAGTGTAAGGAAGAGGAGAGGGGACTGAGAGAGTATGCGAGATAGAGACAGATAGACATGGAAATACAAAAATATATATATACTTATATTTATATGAATTATTATATGTGTGTGTGTGTATAGTTCTATGACTGCCAACATCTTTTCATCATATACATACATACGTATATACATACAATTATAATTAAATACACACCCACACATATATCAAGAGATTGAGAAAGAAAGTACGAAGAACTAAGATTCTGAAAATTAAATTAGAGAGAATGAAGAGAAGGAAAAGGAGAGAGAGAAAGAGTGGAAACTATATATGCTTATGTATGTATGTATGTATGTATGTATGTATGTATGTATGTATGTATGCATGTATGTATGTTGGTAGGTAGTTAGGTTGGGAGAGGAGGGAGGAAGGGGGGAAGGGAGTAAGTAGATTGCTAGGTAGATAAGTAGATAGTTTGGTAGATTGATAGCCTGGTAGAAAAGTGGATAGAAGACAGGTAGATTGGCAGATGTACGTAAACCTAAGAGGAGAAAGAAAGGGAAACGAAAAAAGGAAAGTGAAAGAAGGAAAGTGAAAGAAGGAAAGTGAAAGAAGAAAGGGGGCGGGTGTTACGATGTGAGCAACAGAGAGAAAGACAGAGAGAGAAGGGAGAAGAAATTGAGAGAGGGGGTAGACAGACAGGGAAAGAAAAGACAAAAAAAAGGAAAAACGAAAGAAAAGCAGTGTAAAGGAAGACAAGAGAAAAAGAGAAAGAAAGGAAGAAAGAAAGGAAGAATGAAAGGAAGAAGGAGAGAAAGAAAGAAATATGTCGTGAGAATGGGAGGAGAATAGTTAGCGGAGTGTGAAGAATACAGAAAAATCTACGTCGGTAAGGGTCAATGGACAAAGCGTGTTGCTGAACTATTGAATATTGCATAGACACAATCACTCACAAATGCATAGACACACAAAGAGACACAAGCACAGACACATGTACAAATACACACATTAGTTTCTTTTCTTTTCCTCCCACTTCAGATAAACTTAGACAAAAATAGAAGCATATGCTTAGGTACTTGCAAGCACATCTATGGGAATACACACACACATAACTATCTGTCTGTCTGTCTGTCTCTGTCTCTCTGTCTCTGTATTCCTTTCTCTCTCTCTCTCTCTCTCTCTCTATATATATATATATATATATATATATATATATATATATATATATATATATATGTATATATATATATATATATATATATATACGGAATCACATACATAAATGTGCGTGTGTATTTCAGTATATATGTTCAGTGGATCTCCATCGTTCAACGACGAGGATTCAGTTGTGCAATCAATTGAATTATCACCTCCTGAATTAATATGCAGGTCGATGATGAGTCCTCAGACATGTTCACATCATAGATTGTTCTCAAGCAGAATCTACATGACAAATGAGTGACAAGCCTGTGCCTTTTCGAATTCCTGATACAATCCACCTTATTACCTTTTATTCACTTTGGATATCTATATAGGCGCAGGGACAGCTGTGTGATAAGTAGCCTGCTTACCAACCACATTGTTCCGGGATCAGTCCCACTGCGTGGCACCTTGGGCAAGTGTCTTCTACTATAGCCTCGGGCTGACCAAAGCTTTGTGAGTGGATTTGGTAGACGGAATCTGAAAGAAGCTCGTCGTATACACATACGCACACACACATATATGTATATGTTTGTGTGTCTGTGTTTGTCCCCCTACCATCGCTTGACAAACGATGTTGGTGTTTACGTATCCGTAACTTAGAAGTTCGGCAAAAGACACCGATAGAATAAGTTCTAGGCTTACAAGGAATAAGTCCTTGGGTCGATTTCTTCGGCTAAAGGCGGTGCTCCAGCATGGTGGCAGTTAAATGACTGAAACAAGTGAAAGAAGAAAAGAAGAAAAGAATACCTATGTATATAGATATCTGTGTGCATGAGTGTATGTGAAAGAGATAGTGAAGTGATGCGGAGATGGTCACAGTTCACATACATACATACATACATACATACATACATACATACATACATACATACATAGAAACACACAAACATGCATAGCGGACTGGTTGACTGACTGGTAGTCTGGCTTGTTATATCTTGTCATTTGTCCTTTGTAAAGTTTCCATCTGTCAAACTTCACTTATAAAACTTTGCTGAGTGATCCTGACGCTGTAGGTGGCGGTAGTTGATCCAAAGGTACTGCGTACTGGATTTGAAGCATCAAGTAAATGCGAATCTAGCATGAAAACTTTAGGGCTGTATATGTATTTACAATAAGATACATTGATAGAAAGATAGACGATATTTGATTTGCTTATAATTGTCCATCGATTCCGTCTTATCCAATATTTTTGGACCATCTGATGATATCCCAATCCTTAATGTTCCCCAAATGTGACATGAGTTTTATTGCTTGTGATACTGATTGGAATAATCTATTGAGCATGTTGTTGGCTAGACCCCTCCCACAATAAACTGATGTGCTGTGCCCCCTTTTTTTTTAAAGATAGTAGCTATGCTTACATCCTTGCAATGTTGACGTATATGCATTTTGTTCCTCGTTTCTGTAAAATCCTCCTGACACAGAAATAAACTAACTGTTGTTATAGTGCTACGACCAAGATATTTCTTGATCATGTTTCCGAGTGCAAAACTAACTTCAGCAAGAGTTGATATGTAGTCACAGTGATGAATGACTGATATTTCATGAAATTATCCATGATTGCTATATGAAATGGATTTAGATCTTGATTGAAATGCTTTTCCCAGTTTTCTGCTATGGCTGACTTCTTTTTCTACAGAACTGGGATTTCTGATGCCCGGATTGGTGTTATTGCAGTTTTACTCAAAATATATTGTATTATAGTTATTGTGTATTTCACGCATGCTTACGTATATCTGAATTTCTTAAGCTTTCGCAAGACACCGTTTAATTTTCATTGGCGCAATGGTACAATGAGTTTCACGCTGGAAAGTTTGCCAATGCGATTTAGAATGTGTGCTGAGAAATTGTCCGTTGTTGTTGTCCTGGAAATCTTGTGTATATTGTTTAGAGAATATTCTGAATGGGCTGCGGATCTTTTCGAAACAGTTTTGAAGATATTTTCAATGGTTTCGTTGGCAGCATAAGGAATTACATCTTAGAGCGTAATGAAGATCTAAAATACAAGCAAATACACAAACATACTCGAACATATACAACCACGAGTATAGCCATAAACATTAGCTCACGAATACACAAATATCCCGAAAAATACATGCCTGTGTCGCCAGCGCGCGATTATGTTCATATATGTGCGTATATGTGTCAGTCTGTACAGTGAACTCGAACAGTTCTAAGTTGCTTTTCACCTTCTTAAAATTTTCGAGGTGGTTGGCGTAATCACAAAAAACAAAAGGCTATGCTGTACTCTACTATCAGAGCGACAGTTAAGTGACCGGAACCAATTGAAGATTGAAAGGAATAATTTATATGTCTGTGTGTTGTGGGCGTTTCTGTGTGTGCGGGTGTATATGTGTTTATGCACGCGTACACACACACACAAACATACACATCTTTACGTACGTAAATTCATTTACCAATAATGCTATTATATCTTTCTTCAAATCTACAAGAATAGTAGTGGGTACGTGTATCTGAGTATCCATGTGTGTAAGCGCCTGTGTGTACGTGTGTGTGTGTGTGTGTGCGTGTGTGTGTGTCTGTGTGTGTGTCTGTGTGAGTGTGTGTGTCTGTGTGTCTGTGTGAGCGTGTATGTGTGTGTATGTGTGTGTTAGTGTACGTGCTTGCGTGTTTTCATATATGCCTGTTTATGAGTAGCTGCGACTCTTATTTCATGCAGAATGTCTGCGTGTATTTAATAAAGAAATATTAAAAGAAATAATAAGGATGATGGCGACACCGTCATTGTAGAAGGCATTGGTGCTAAAGATGGCGGCGTGGATATATGTTTTATATTTTATACCTGTTTGTTCGGGTTATCAAGTATGTTTTAACTCTGCTCATAACAGATGCAGCCCTTGTATACGCAGGCTGCATTCTAGGAGTGTGTTTCCCATGTTAATGAGGAGACATGGACATAATACTTTTAAAAGGGTTAATAATAGCCAGAAACAAGAGAAGTAAGGGAATAAAGGAAAACCCGAAATCTGAATGCCATTGCAACAACTGAAATAATATAAACAAAACAACTACAATAAACAGCAGCAGCTTTCGTAAATTAAAAAAAAATGTGCTTAGCGTTAACTACACCACTTCCATAACGATTAAAACAAATAATAATGATAACAACATTTGTAGTATCAAGCACTGATAGCAGCTTCAATAAAAAAAAAAAACAACAACAGCTAACACCTTCAAATCAATAAAAAGTATCATTGGCTAAAGAAACGAAATCCACTGCTAAAGCAAGCGCACCAGTAAAAATTATGATGATGATGATGATGATGATGATGATGATGATGATGATGATGATGATGATGATGATGTACCAATTATTACAATTGAGATGTTTATCTATATATACCGTGGTATAATACTGGTATTTTGTTTAGCTAAGAAGGTTAAATGATTTGAGTAGCTTTGTTGAATCGTTGTTATTCCTTTTTTGTTTCCCTATTTCTTCCTTTGATTAAACACCTTTTGTAGGAGGGATATAGTTGATTATGCTTCTCACAGTTGGTCACTGATATTATTTTGTCGGCTCAATAATGGTTAAAATGTTTGAAACTGTTTAGATTCGGTAGATTTTAAATGCATTGCGTAAACCAGTGGAACTAAATACCATGACGCAATTTGTCCGATTCTCATGATTCTAACAACTCCCTGCTATATTAGCCAAAAATATAATCTTGTGCACGTGTGGATGGAGCATGCATTTGTAAAATACTGGAAAATTATCGAATTAGTTACATCTAGTGCATTGGCTGTGCTAGAAATACCAGCCAAATCACACCCTACAATATTTTTACAAAGGGGGCACAGGAAGGCGATTCAGCTACACAAATCAAAACAAAGTAAAAGAAAAAAAAAACAAGCAAACGAGCCCGATAAAAATCTGGCAAACAAATCAATTTAAATCACTCATTACGCAAACAGGGTTAACACTTACTTTACCAACTCTGCGGACAGCATTGACTTGGCTAGAGATGAACATTTAGCCTTGTGAATGAACCCCCCTAAACTGTCATCAACCGATCGTACCAATATTCGTCACTTTTACCAATACAGATAATGCAGACTGGAGTGAATAACGCAACCGACGAAAGTACCGGATATGTTTCCGTCTTATTAAAGCTCATCAGTAAAAATATTCTACTTACATACGTTTGGAATGCTTTTGGTCATAGGCCGGCAATTGATTAAATAACAACATCAACATTTACGCTATAATGACAGTAATAATTGACAATTATATCGAGAACCACAATAACGACCGTACGAGCTAGGAAGAGAATATGTATGTACTCTCTTGACATAACAGAAATAACAGTCACATCATTATCGCATCATATTTCATCGTCTTCAAAAGAGAAGGATGCACATTAGGCAATATAGACTTGAAAATCATACCCCGGAATACTTTCCACCGTAGGTCTTCCTGAGCCAGATTGCCCTGCAACTGAACAACAGCATAGCCACCGCGAGAAGCTTCTTTGCTAGAAGCAATAATCAAATATACCTCAGATCACACCCTATTGCGTTTATGATTGAGTGAAGCATTGAACATGCGTTCACATGCACACACACACACCTCACACGTACACACACATATGTACACACACTTGCACACATACATAGAATTTCTTAGAACAGGATGGTCATTGATGGAACCATTTTTGGCAGTTTCGCTTGGCCTTGGGCGAAAGCAACGAAGAAGAACGACAACAACATCAACGAACGAACAGCGAAAATTATATCAAACATTATTAGACATCAGTAAGGAAAACAATCTCTTGCAAATTGTACAGTTAAACAGCCACGTTGAGCGATACTAGCAATGACAACAACAGCAACATCATCAGCAAAAAATATAAACAACAACAAAGCAGTAACAAAACATTAAAGTACAAAGCAGAAAACAAATAAACAACAAAAACAAAAACAAAAAAAAAATGTTAAAACCATTAACTAACAACAACAATAAACATTAAAGCAAAAGAAAATCTCTGACATTTCTTACAGACATGTTTCCTACCGTTTTAAATTCCTCATAGAAACAAAAACGCATCTCACACACAATCACAAACATAGATTTATACCACACACGCACACAACCATCACACGTCCTTACATCTATAGGCACCACACACACACACACACACACACACACACACACATATATATATATATATATATATATATATATATATATATATACATATATATATATATATATATATATATATATATATATATATATATATATATATACATATATAAATAACTGCCTATGAGTATGCACGCGCGTAAGCGTATGTGTGTATATATATATATATATATATATATATATATATATATATATATATATATATATATATATATATATATATATATATATATATACAAACACGCCTTTTCGCATACGTATGACAGCAGTGACAATAGCAACAATAACAATAACAACATTAGTGAAGAAATTGAAAGAAGAGGACCACATGTTTGCCATACAGGTCGACCTGGGGCGCTTATATTCGGTATGAATGAAGGAAAGGAAAGAAAAAGGAAACAAGAGAGAAAGAAAGAGAGAGAGAGAGAAGGAAAGAAATAAGAAGTAGAAGAAGAGGGAGGAGGAGGAGGCAAAAAGAAGGATAGGAGAAGAAGAAGAAGAAGAAGAAGAAGAAGAAGAAGAAGAAGAAGAAGAAGAAGAAGAAGAAGAAGAATTGAAAGAAGAAGAAGAAGAAGAATTGGAAGAAGAAGAAGAAGAAGAAGAAGAAGAAGAAGAAGAAGAAGAAGAAGAATTGAAAGAAGAAGAAGAAGAAGAAGAAGAAGAATTGGAAGAAGAAGAAGAAGAAGAAGAAGAAGAAGAAGAAGAAGAAGAATTGGAAGAAGAAGAATTGGAAGAAGAAGAAGAAGAAGAAGAAGAAGAAGAGGAAGAAGAAGAAGAAAAAGAAGAAGAAGAAGAAAAAGAAGAAGAAGAAGAAGAAGAAGAGGAAGAAGAAGAAGAAGAAGAAGAAGAAGAAGAAGAGGAAGAAGAAGAAGAAAAAGAAGAAGAAGAAGAAAAAGAAGAAGAAGAAAGAAGAAGAAGAAGAAGAAGAAGAAGAAGAAGAAGAAGAAGAAGAAGAAGAAGAAGAAGAAGGTGATAATGAAGTCTAGGCAAGATGCGGCATAAACAAACACGGAAAAATGAAATAAAGAATAAAAGGAATACAGAACAGAATATATGTATGTATGTATGTATGTACGTATGTATGTATGTATGTATGTATGTATGTATGTATGTATGTATGTATTTATGTACGTATGTGTGTATGTATGTACGTATGTATGTATGTATGTATGTATGTATGTGTGTATGTATGTACGTATGTATGTATGTATGTATGTATGTACGTATGTATGTATGTATGTACTATGTATGTATGTATGTACGTATGTACGAACATATATGTGTAGGTATACACACAGACACACACACGCACGCGGAAATAAGGATGAAAAGGAAATAAAAATGCATAAACAAAAAGTGAAAAGAATTTAAAGTGTAAAAGAGAGAATTATGAGGGTAAGAGAGGTAAGTGAAGTAAAGCACTGACAACGGAGGGAGAGAGAGAGAAAGAAAGAGAAAGAGAGGAAGGAGCGGGAGAGAGGTAGAGAGGGAGAGAGACTGAGCCAGAGACAGAGAGTGGAGAGAGTAAGAAAGAGTGAGGGAGAGAAAGATACAAGGTATTTGAATCTTTGTGTTATGAGTGGGTTAGAGACAGAAACGTATATGTAAAGATGCAGCGAGTAGACTGTGGAAGAATCGCCAAGGGACAGTCTGAGATTCATGTATACACATTGACTGCGGGTAGAAGAAAGAGAGAAAAGTAAAGAGAGAGAGAGAGAGAGAGAGAGAGAGTGGAAGAATTGAGAAACAAAAAAGATGGAGAGCGGGATGGAATAGTAGCAGTAATGAATAGATACACAAGCACACAGGCACATATGCACACATGCATATAC